>NW_019504818.1:0-3959 GCF_002814215.2 Seriola lalandi dorsalis
TCTGAGTGCTCTCTGTGTCCGAGAGTCTTATCACTAAGAGCTTTTACTGCCAGAGAGCACATCAATGGAGCTGAGCTCAGTGTGTGTGTGTGTGTGTGTGTGTGTGTGTGTGTGTGTGTGTGTGTGGTCCATTAGTCCTAACACACACACACACACACGGTTAAAACACACCTTACAAGTGATTGAGTAAATGTACAAAATTGTACAGGAGGTTTTTTGTGCAGCATCACAGCAACACAAAGACTTGTTGTTATTAAAGCTGCAACTAATTACCTTCATTTCTGTTTGTAGTTATTGAATAGTTTTATAATTAAGTGATTATTTGTTGAGTCTAAAATGTCAGAAAACAGTGAAAACATCCAGAAGATGTTCAGTTTTTCCTGAGAAACATTTAGAGGACCCAGCAAATATCTGACAAAGGGTTTCAATCATTAATCAATTATCAATTTATCATTCCAGCTCTATAATGACTTTAGTTTTAGATCATCACACTTAAAGTCAGTGTATGAGCAGGAGCAGGAGGAGGAAGCTACAGGCCACACCATGTGTATAAGCCACAGAAATCACAACATATAGATATACATATACAGTATATATATATATATATATATATATATATATATGTATAGTGTGTTTGAAAGATCTATTACAGAGGTTTTTTTTGTTGTTTTTTTTACGGATGTTTAAATAATATATAATATTTTAGTAGGAAAAGTATTTCTCAGTGGTGTTGTGTTTGAGGAATGGACTAGATTAATTGATCGATAGAAGATAAATTGGCAGCTATTTATGATAATTGATTAACAGGTATTAAATAAAATACTTCACTGGTTCCAGCTTCTCAAATGTGAATATTTGCTGTTTATTTTTACTGTTTTATGAGTTTATACTTGATGCATTTTGGACTGTTCAGACAAAAAAAGACATTTGAAGATGTTATCTCTGTTTTCTGACAGTTTAAAGACATGACTCTGACACCCAAACGTGTTCTGGCTCCTTCTCTTTAAATATGAGGATTTGTGGCTTTCCTCTGTTTTATATCAGTGTAAACTGATTATCTTCTGGTTGTAACTCGTGGTTGAAGAGAAAATTCAATGTAAAGACATCATCCTGTGGGTTCTGGGTAATAAATACAGCCATCTTTAGACCAAATAATACAAGAAAGCATTATAATAATGAAAACAATGGTAATTTGAGCCTATAATTGACCTAAAGGCATCATATCTGTGTATTTGCTCAGAATAAAACTGTGTTCTGTAATTATGATCCAGGCAGAAGCTGTGGGGATGTGTCCTGGGAGCACAGGCCTGAGATAAACAGATGATGATGATGATGATGATGATGATGATGGTGGTGGTTTTATCAGAGACATGATGAAGAGCAGGTCTGAAATGATCCTTCGATGTTAAAACAGCACCTTAACGCGCCGCTGCTGATCATGTGGCCTTCGGTATCTGTGGCTTAATTACGCGGATGAAAGGGGAGGGAGAGGAGACAAGTGCGTCTGCAGCCACACGATAAAAATACAGCCAGTAAATCCCGGGTTGAACACAGCAAAAACACGGGATCTGATGGTTATATTCTCAGTCATTATTTAGGTGGAAAGAAGCCGTTCTTACCTCCAAACAGCGCAGAATAAATCACAGTGAGCAGGGAGGGCGAGATCCGGCTGGACGCATCCAGGAGACCGACGGTGACGCTCCTCGGCTGAAGAGGACGGAGGGAGGGGAGGAGGACGGGTAGAGGTGGGAGGGTGGAGGAGGAAGAGGAGGAGGAGGAGGAGGTGCTATGAGATCTGGCTGCAGCTTGGTTTTAAAGCCCGGGCTGGGGGCTGCTGTGACCCTGCAGGAGGAGGAGGAGGGGGATGTTTTCCTGTTGCTCCAGCGGGACACTCCACGATGTGCAGGGGAACAATCACCGCTGTGTTATGACATTGCATAATGTCTGCCTCCAAGAAACATGATCAAGATCCTCCTGCAGCTGAAACGAGTGCTGCACCAAAACCAAGAGGGCGGTGTTATTATGCAACGACCATAGAAACATCTTATATTGTTCATTTAATAAAAACAAGGACGTTTCAACAAGAACTGGTTGTCATGTTGAAATTACAAAACATATGCCATATATAGTCATGTATATATTGTATATAGCTGTTTTAATTGGTATCTTCTTTATTTCCTTTTTTATTTTTCATCTGTTTCATTCAAATTAAATATTTTATCTTGTTTTATTCTTCATCTCATTTCATTTTAGTTTTATTTCCATCTGTATCAAAGATGGTGTTTTATTTAAGGAAATTAAGATAAGCAGCTATATATATATATATATATATAAACAATCATTAAAAATGATGTTGATGTAAACAAAATTATAAACAAAATAATGGAATGAAAATAACAATCGTAGTATAGTATAGTAAGGGATTAAAATGTCAAATATATCATAGTATAGTACGGCTCAAAAAGTAGAAAAAAAAGTCATTATATGACATAAAAAGGCATAGAAGCCTCACTGTATAGAAACGCATGAAATGTCATAAAAATGTCAAATATTATATTGAGGCATAAAAAGGCATAAAAGCGACATAGTATGGTTTTAATACAAGCGGTTACACCACACAGTTAGCTTACACACAGTAACTTCAGTTAATATTACAAGGTTTCTCCTCATATATGTGATATTTACCAAATGTGGACATGTATGCAATGAGCTACTAAGATTATTTTAACACTAAGATATGAAATTTACCTCGAATTATGAACCTCAACTTCGTACTGTGTATCCAGGAGCCTGCTGCAGTCAGGCAGCCGGTATAGGCGGCCGTGCATATCAAAGATCCTCTATACAGAAGATGCCGTAATACAGGCAGTGCCAATGGTATAAAATGTGACAGTAGCTAATTTTAAAATCTATCCCTGTCAAGACTTACCTCTCTGCATCCTTTGGGAAAGAAAAGACAGATGTGTTTTTCTAATTATTACAACCTGTTGCTGCACAAAGCTCTGGCATTTTAACACTAACTGATGGATTACTTGTCCCTGTTGGAACAGAGAGGGAGGAGCCTACGACTCTTCTATTGGTGCAGCAATGATCCTGCAAGTCCTCACAACAGCTGCAGCTATTTAAGCATCAGAGGAAGAGACTTTAAGAACCCTGCCTGCACATCATTAGTGGCGGCTGACATGATAGGCAGCTCGTCTCTGTACCTCCTTTGTGAACATTTGTGTGTAATGTGTAATTTGGTTTGAGATTCTGGTAGTGATTGTTGGGGACTGGGCAAGTTTTAAAATTCTGATTGTGCATCACACCCTTAGAAAAAGGCTGTTGGACACATTAGGAACAAGGGTGCTGCTTCTTGTGTTTTTGGGTTTGTTAGAATCGCGTCAAAATAGTATAGTAGAGCATAAAAAGGAATAAAAAAGACATAGTATAGTAAGGCATAAAAAGTGATAAAAACGTCATAGTATAGTAAGGCAAAAAAAGTGATAAAAACGCCATAGTATAGTAAGGCATAAAAAGTGATAAAAACGTCATAGTATAGTAAGGCATAAAAAGTGATAAAAATGTCATAGTATAGTAAGGCATGAATACGTCATGGTATAGTAAGGCATAAAAAGTGATAAAAAAGACATAGTATAGTAAGGCATAAAAAGTGATAAAAATGTCATAGTATAGTAAGGCATGAAAATGTCATAGTATAGTAGGGCATAAAAAGTGATAAAAACGTCATAGTATAGTAAGGCATAAAAACATCATAGTATAGTAGGGCATAAAAAGTGATAAAAATGTCATAGTATAGTAAGGCATGAAAATGTCATAGTATAGTAGGGCATAAAAAGTGATAAAAACGTCATAGTATAGTAAGGCATAAAAAGTTGTAAAAATGTCATAGTATAGTAAGGCATAAAAAGTTGTAAAAATGTCATAGTATAGTAAGGCATAAAAACGACATAGTATAG
>NW_019504819.1:0-2354 GCF_002814215.2 Seriola lalandi dorsalis
AAAACATTGTAGACTTTGGTGTATAGACAAAATGTAGCAGCTAAAGTACCAATGTATGATTGTTTTTGAAAAGCCAAAGCATTTTGGATAAGTTTTGGACCACACAGGCCTCTCTGAAGGGAATGCAGACTGGTGGTGGTCACTGAACGGCTCAAAAGAGCAATTTCATTTCAGTTTTTTCTGAGGAATTAAATGTGCTCTACATTGTAAATATTAGTATGACACAAGAGTGTAATTTAGGGGGTCATAGGAATTTTCCACCCCCGCCCCAAATGATAGAGAACCTTTTATTTTGTGGCTGACTCATCGACGTCGCGTACATGCTTTAGTATTATGTCTGGCCCACCTATGACATATCATGGAGCCTTGTTTGGAGTGAAGTTAAACAAGCATTAGGGGGCTCTGCATTTTTCACCTCTGTGTTTGCTGAATCTCTCTGCTGGCAAACTAGTAATTTGCAGACCGCCCCCAGTCAAATGTCTCAGCCTCAGCGTGCTCACAAGCATGAATCATCGGTGTATGTACTGCTCTGTGTATAGTTACATTGCACACAAGGCTAATGACTTGTCAGCAGACATGTTTTGCAGGAGTCATCTACCTATAATCAGCTGACACTTCCTTTTATTATTCCACATATATGTTGGTTATATTCATCTTTGTTTAAAAATAACTGTTTACTGGTGCTAATTTTGAATGGAAATGCTGAACATTGGCTAATGATATAAAATATGGGTAAAAACTGCATTATACAAACGCCATTTGCACAACAAACACTACTGTTTGTTGTTCTATTTTGATTATTACACATAATCACCATGAGCATTAATGATATGATTAGCCACACATTTGCATTGCATCTCCATTCTCCTTTCATCTATCAGAAGCATTTCTGAGCTGTGGTTGCTGCTAGAATATCCCTGTTAATAGAGCCCATCAAACAATCTTTTAATCTGATTTATGAGATATTGACCAATAGGATTTTATTTTTAACATAAAGACATAACATGCACAAACAATATTGATACACATCCTTTTGAATTTCTTTTCTTTATTAGATCGTGACAGTGATACATAGTGAGTGGGACATTTCACAGTTAAAAGATCAACTGGTAGATAAACAAAGTACTGGTGACGCTGTTGAACCTAGTTTGGCATTTCTAGTCTGCAATTCTTTGTTACTTATTGACTGATTATATACATCAGTACTGATATAGCTGCACTAAGTTAATATACTGTCTAGTCTATCTCTACTATGCACAGTAAAAGGACAAAGCACCTTGTTGCAACAGGAAACACAACAAATTGGTTGCTGGAAGCGTTTAGTCCAGGTCAAAGTGATCTGGGAATTTTTCTCTTAACAAGGCAGTAAAATCTAAAATCCATTAGCCTTGTGTATCATGAATAATTTGGCTGACAGAATTAGCTGTCAAAAATTGTTGTTGGTTATTCATGGATTCAGTGACCACTGACCTGATGTCATTAAGTTACTCACTTTGTTTTATTCTTTAACTGCTTTATCACCAGTTGTAAATACAGCAGTCTACTCTTGGCTGTATCCAGTGATGTTAGTGAAATGCATAGAGCTTTAGGTCTGCAGAGAGTGTGGCGCTCTGCCATTTCTCTGGAGAAAAGGGCAGAGATGATGATGATGATGATGATGATGATGATGATGAGGAGGAGGAGGAGGAGTGCATTTCTGCAGAGCACTCGCACATTCCGTCCCTTCACTCAGCAGCTGGCAAAGACCTCCAGCTCTGTTGCTGTCACTCTCGTGCAGAATTTATCAGATTGTAGCCGCCATTTTGCTGAGATGCTTCATTCGCCGCACATTCTCTGGTGTTTTCAACCCTTTGTGGGTCCCTGCAGGCTCATTCATTTTGAGTCACCGTACTTCTCACTCAGTCTAACTCGTCCCCGCAGCTGTTGGCTCGACATGCCTTGCTGACATTATTCACCAGTAAAAGTCCAGGACCTGTTGAGTGAGGCCACTCGGCTGTCTGCAGTGTTTGTGAGCGGTTTGTTCTCTTCCAGTGAAAGCCCCTGTGTGTATGTCTGGCCATGCAGAGATCTCTGCCTTCCTGTCCAAAAGTAACAACACTCCCATTTCCTACCATTCATCAAACGGTGTCCGTCAGAATAAGATGCTCCGTCACAACAGTCAAAGAGTCGAGGAGATTAAACAACCCTGTTCACAATCACTGCTCACAGTCATGCTTTAAGAAGTGATTCATCACACTCCTTTCTTTTCCTGCTGTACATACAGTTGCTACATTAGAGTGACCTTTAAAATGCTGTACATCATTCCCCTCCTTTAAATGACATTTTCCCACGCATGCTGTTTTTAACAAATTTTT
>NW_019504820.1:0-2295 GCF_002814215.2 Seriola lalandi dorsalis
AAAATAATTAGAATAGAAAGAAGCCAAATGTCATTTTATGTTGACCCATCTTTAGTCATTAGTAATTCTACTTTCTGTCAAACTGAAAGCAGCATGTTTGAATTCTTTCTGTTTTGTTTGGAGCTACATTCAATACACAAAATGAGTGTATTGAATGTAGCTCCAAACAAAACAGAAATAATATATATATAAGAGGATATCACTTAA
Organism: Seriola lalandi dorsalis; assembly: GCF_002814215.2. Lineage (NCBI taxonomy): Eukaryota > Metazoa > Chordata > Actinopteri > Carangiformes > Carangidae > Seriola > Seriola lalandi. The sequence continues at coordinate 208 of NW_019504820.1, forward strand.
AAAACACAACACACAGAGCTCCATTAAAACAGATTGAAATACATGAGCTGTGATCTGTAGCTACTAACAGCCTCTACTCAGGATGATGTGAATAATTGAACACTCATTGGATACAGCAGCACGGTTCACTTGACATGGTTTCTCTTCTGTAGTGGGGGGATGGCAGTGAGATTATGGACCCCACTCATTGGCTCATAGATGCACTGAAAGGATGAGCAGATGTTTCCAGTGCAGGCAGAGTGGCTGTCAGGGTGTTGTGGAATTTAACAGGCTACATGGTGTTTAAAAAATGGAAGGTCTTGTGTCGGTGTGTCCATGGGGGCGTGTTGTTTCAGGAACCAGTGAGAAATGTTTTCAGTTTATCAGAAAGAAAAACACTATATGTATGAGACAGGATTTCACAGCTCAGACAAAGCAATATTAGACTGTGATCTACCAGGAATCTACCCTCATACATACTGCTCTTTCTCCCAGAGGATTCATGTTTGATGAAGTTAAAATCATTTTTAATGACATTAGTGTAGGCAGTCTTTATTTTTTAAGTGTCATATATAATATGTTTTTTTGAGAAGCCCTTTTAAAAAACAGTTGTTCTGATGTGAACTACTGACACAAGTGATGCAACTTCAGAAAAGGCGTGCACACTTGTTGCTCTCCCTTTTTTCAGTAAAATGTTCCATACTGAAATTTCAGCATATCAAATCATAAATATTCATATATATTATTATATTATTGCTTAGAACAGAAATAGTTTTGCTTCTACTGCTTTAATACAGGCATCAAGTAAGATTTGATGGGAGGCCTGCTGAAGAATAGGCCTAATAGAAGTAAATGTAAAATGTGAATAGGCCTGTTGTAAGTAAATGTAAAATGTGATTTTATTGTATAGTTTGATCTTAAAGGCACATTAACAGTTTTGGATTCATACAAGCTCTTTCTAGTGCTGTTATCAGCTCTGGTTGGAGGGTGACAGATTCTCCTCTGGCTGAAACCATCAAGAACACATAGTGTTTAACTGTACTGTGAAATAACATTACTAAATTCTATTAATGAATTTGTGTGGTTTGATTTAAACTTACATATCCCTTTATAAAAAGTACAGAAGGAAACATGATTGGATATTTTTTCTGACCTTTTCATTTCCGTCCTCTGCAGAAGTACTAATGGACTCAACAACAGCAACTGCAGAACTGGGCTGGACCATCTACCCATCACAGGGGGTGAGTGAAACAAACCAACGCATGAGGAACAGATGACCTGTTGAGTGTGGCAGCAGCCTTGGTGACTTCACTAAAAACTTTTGAATGACAGCTGGAAACCTTTACACATCAATCTCTCAAAATGACAATGAGTTCATCAGCATGTGACAATCAGTTGACCAACGTGTACTGATTTCCAGTTTAGACATCATTGTCTCGGACAGAGATAATTCTACAGTGATGGAAGTTCTCACATATTTAAGGAAAAGTAAAATCACATCACAATTGTGACCAATAAAGTATATGTGAATTATCTAACTAATTATTCAACGAATCAATTCAGCTGAAGAACACTGGTTAACCAAAGTTTCAGGGGAAATATTGAAACTGTAAGTTATAATAGGGGCCCAACAACACATCTACATCAAGGATTGCCAACCAGTTTATTGCACTCAACCTGTCGATCTTTGTGAAACTCAAAGTAGGACGTGACTCATTATGGAAAAAATAATAATCATGAAATGAAATTGAAAACTTATCACAATACTGTTGTGAAGCTACAGTCAGTGGGTATAAGAACCACCATGGTCATTAGTGAGAAAAATAAAGATGAGGGAGAATTAACAAAAACTTAAATTCTGAATTGGAACCAAACCCCTGAAATTCGAAGATCACTTCCCACCTAAATATGCTCATTCTGTCAGAGAAAATAACAGCTGCATCAGAGCCTCCTTTTATGTAAGCCACCTTCTGATTACCAAGGGGCAGCAGTCTCCTTGGTGAACTGTCACTGTCACACCCACCTGACGTTAGGATATATACATTGAGTTCAACATCCTGAGTCATATATCAGTGCAGTCACAGATTATCACTGTGTGATCTATCAACA
>NW_019504821.1:0-2882 GCF_002814215.2 Seriola lalandi dorsalis
ATGACGTTTTTATGACCTACTATATAATGATTTTTTTTAACTCCTTACCATACTATGACATTTTGATACCTTTTTATTCTATGTTGGTTTCTTTTTTTCCCTTACTATACTATTACATTTTACACCTTACTATACTATGACTTAGTATGCCTTACTAAGCTATGACAGTTTTATACCTTACCATACTATGACATTTTTATGCCTTACTATACTATGACTTTTTATGCCTTACTATACTGACTTTTTTATGCCTTACTATACTATGACTTTTTCATACCTTACTATACTAAGACTTAGTATGCCTTACTGTACTACGATGGTTTTATGCCTTACTATACTATGACTGTTTATGCCTTACTTTAATATGACTTTTTATGCCTTACTATACTATGAATTTTTTATTCCTTGCTATGGTATGACTTTTTTATACCTTACTATACTATGACTTAGTATGCCTTACTAAGCTATGACAGTTTTATACCTTACCATACTATGACGTTTTTATGCCTAACTATACTATGACTTTTTTATTCCTTACTATACTATTACTTTCTTATGCATTACTATAATATGACTTTTGATGCCTATGACTTTATATGCATTACTAGACTATGACTTTTTATGCATTATTATACTATGACTTTTTTCCCCTTACCATACAATGAATTTTGTGCCTTACTATACCATGACATTTTCATACCTTACTATACTATAAAGTTTTTATGATTTATCACTATGACTTTTTATGCTCTACTACACTATTATGTTTTTTTCGCCTCAATACACTTGACTTTTTAGGCCTAACTATACTATGATGTTTTTATGCCTTACTATCCTAACATGTTTTTATGACTTACTATATAATGATTTTTTATATTCCTTACTATACTTTGATATTTTGATGCCTTTTTATTCTATGTTGGTTTCTTTTTTTGCCTTACTATACTATTACATTTTACACCTTACTATACTATGACTTTTTATGCTTCACTATAATATGTGTTTTTATGCCTTTATATACAATGACATTTTTATGCCTTACTATACGATGACTTTTTCATGTCTTACTATACTAAGACTTATTATGCCTTACTGTACTATGATGGTTTTATGCTTTGCTGTACTATGACTTTTTAATTCCTTACTAAACTATGACTGTTTATGCCTTACTATAATATGACTTATTATACCTTACTATACTATTACTTTTTTATGCCTTACTATAGTATGACATTTTTATGCTTTACTATAGTATGACTTTTTATGAATTACTATACTATGCCTTTTAATGCCTTACTTTACTACAATGTTTTTTTGCATCACTATACTATGATATTTTTTTGCCTTACAATACTATGACTTTTTATGCCTTACTATACTATGACATTTTATGCCTTACTACACTATGACTTTTTTTTGCCTTAAGATATTATGGATTTTTATGCCTTACTATACTTTGACTTTTTATGCCTGACTGTACTATGACATTTTTATGCCTTACTATACTATGACTTTTTATGCCTTACTGTACTATGACTTTTGATGCCTATGACTTTTTATTCCTGACTATACTATAACGCTTTTATGCCTCACTATACTATGAGTGTTTATGCCTTACTATAGCATGACATTTTCATGCCTTACTATACTATAACATTTTTATGATTTTTTATGCTCTACTACACTAAGATGGTTTTTTTGCCTCAATATACTTGACTTTTTATGCATTACTATCCTATCATGTTTTTATGCTCTACTATACGATGACTTTTTTGCCTCAAAGTACTTTTTTATGCCTTACTATACTATGACGTTTTTATGACCTAGTTTATAATGATTTTTTTTAACTCCTTACCATAAATTTTGATACCTTTTTATTCTATGTTGGTTTCTTTTTTTCCGTTACTATACTATTACATTTTACACCTTACTATACTATGACTTTTTATGCTTCACTATAATATGTGTTTTTATGCCTTTATATACAATGACATTTTTATGCCTTACTATACTATGACTTTTTATGCCTTACTATACTGACTTTTTTATGCCTTACTATACTATGACTTTTTCATACCTTACTATACTAAGACTTAGTATGCCTTACTGTACTACGATGGTTTTATGCCTTACTATACTATGACTGTTTATGCCTTACTTTAATATGACTTTTTCTGCCTTACTATACTATGAAATTTTTATTCCTTGCTATGGTACGACTTTTTTATACCTTACTATACTATGACTTAGTATGCCTTACTAAGCTATGACAGTTTTATACCTTACCATACTATGACTTATTATGTCTTACTAAACTATGACACTTTTATGCCTTACTAAACTATGACTGTTTATGCCTTACTATAATATGACTTATTATACCTTACTATACTATTACTTTTTTATGCCTTACTATAGTATGACATTTTTATGCTTTACTATAGTATGACTTTTTATGAATTACTATACTATGCCTTTTAATGCCTTACTTTACGACGAGGTTTTTTTGCATCACTATACTATGATATTTTTTTGCCTTACAATACTATGACATTTTATGCCTTACTACACTATGACTTTTTTTTGCCTTAAGATATTATGACTTATTATACCTTACTATACTATTACTTTTTATGCCTTACTATACTATGACTTTTTCATCCCTTACTATATTATGACATTTTTATTCACTATTATACTATGTCTTCTTTTCCCTTAATTTACATGCCTTACTATACTATGACATTTTTATCACTTGCTATACTATACATTTTTAGGACTTATAAGTATGACTTTTATGTCTAACTATGCTGTGACTTTTTATGCATTACTATCCTATCATGTTTTTATGCCATACTATACTATGACTTTTTTGCATCAAA
>NW_019504822.1:0-1552 GCF_002814215.2 Seriola lalandi dorsalis
TGTGTGTGTGTGTCTCAGAGTGAATAAGTGTGTCTGCGTGCACATGGGAGGTGTATCGGCGAGTTAGTTTATCTGTATGAGTGAGCACCTGTCCTCGTAATGCCACAGCCCTTCACAGTTCACTGCCTCGTTCCAGCTAATTTCAGTCCAGAGGCATCGGAGCCGAGTCTTGATTATGCTCCATAACAAAGTGAAAAGAAGCCCTAATTTCCACTTCAGGCTCCCTGCTGAGAATCATTATCTGCATTCGTACCGTTACGCCAAAGGTCACACTGATTTCTTCAGTCATGTGCAGACAGACGCGCTGCTCCAAAATGGGTCGCAGAGATTAATCTTTCCCACTTCCTTGTCCACGTTGGACGCCTACTTTTTTTGTTGAGCACAAGTGAAGAGCAGGAATTACAGGCTGCTATCTCCAGCTCTGCAATATAACTGGAAGGTGATTAGTTTTTTTTTTTGTTTTTTTTTTTCTGATTGAATTCCCCCACGGGCAGTCAAAATCCTTTAAACCAGGGCTTTGATTCTTCTGTCAACATCGGTAACTGTATCAAAGGAAGAGGGGTATAAAGAAGGGCCGTGTAGTTCTCCCTCCAGTTCAAAGGAGTAATCAGAGCCTCACTTTCTCTGTGATAAATATGAAGTGTTCAAAATGTAATGGCCCTGGATTTACACAGCTCAGCAGGTACTTCATGAATCTATTACTGCTTTTTGTCTTGGATGGTTTTTTTTTGGGCACCTAAAGAATGTTTTTTGACTTTTTTTCTCAGAAAGAAGAGGAGTGATCTGCTGTAAGATATCATTAGATATTTATAAAGGACAAAGCTGCTGTAACAAATGGAAACAAATGAAATGATCTCGCCTCTCTGGAATCTGACAGATGTTTCTTGACTGTTGCATTTACACTCATTTTACATACCACACGGCACAAAGACAGATTTCACTGCTTAACTAACATTTACATTCATGTTACCACATTTTCCATATCTTTTGTCATAAAGAAATGTATTGTATACAGCGTGTCCTTATATCAAGAGTGACGTTGCCATATATGTCGTCTAATAAAAGGATATGCATGATTATCACATTTACACATCCTCTGGATATATTAAGATGTATATGTTTATAACCATAGTAAAGTTTGTATATGTACATGTCTTTAAAAATATCTGATTTTTTTTTTACATATGTGACCTATATAGTATGTTAACAATATGTTATTTTTATATTATGCAAGTTTTATTAAAACAACATACATTTAAAAATTCTAAATGATTTTACATGCTTTTCTTATTTTTCTTGTCTATCTTCCAATTCCGGGAAAGTGGTCTCAGGCTTTTAGAACCCACAGTCAATAACATCAACATATACTGGCAGACTTCAGGATGGATATATATTTATGTAATAATGTCTACAATATAAGTAAACGTACATAAAGACACATTTGTATGGGCTAGACATAGATGCTAATATATGAAATTGTTCAAACTTGTAATAGGTTTTATATACATTTTGTTTTTATTTTATATGTACATGTACATATATATACATTTGC
>NW_019504823.1:0-1742 GCF_002814215.2 Seriola lalandi dorsalis
CAAACAGCTAAACAATGAGCTGAAACTCACTACAAAGCTCTGTAAAGCCGAGGGGAGCCGCAAATTTGAATGATGATCCTCAGTAGTGACCGATTTTCACATCGTCATCTAAAACAGTTCTTAAAATGATACATTACATTATAAAAATTTTGATTATAGCAGGTTTAATGTTGGCGCTGTGGCTGTCAAGCACAGACTGTGCACCAACACACTGTCCGGAGAAGAGGTCTAATGAGGTGAATAACAGAAAACACCTGGGGCTGGTGTTCCATGGATATGTAGGGACTTTGGATGTTAGAGTTTCACTGTACAATAGCACACAAATTACTACATCTTCATGGGAGTGAGGGGGGCGTTCTTCAACACTACTGTCAAGCGCAACAACAGACGACCATTTTCACAGAGGACATTTCGACATGTTACAGTTAGAAAAGCACAGGCGTAAGTAACAATGATCCATTTAGCCACTTCGCTTTCAGTGTCCTGGTATTGTTCACGCTGGCTCACTGTCATTTGTTACTGGGACACTTCAAGCTTGAAACTGAGCCACCATTGATGTTATTGGTAACACTCGTGCTTTTCAAGTCAATATGTCTGCACTCTGTAAACTCCTACAAACACACACTTGAGGAAAGGTCTAATTACGTAAAATACGTATAAAAAAAAAAGGTTTATTAGCATCTGGATCACTAATCACTGCCTCCCTTTGTGATTACGTTTCCAGTTGCTTGTGGATTAAAAAACTTAGCTTAGGTTAAACACAGTTTTGGAGTAACACTGTCCCCTAGTGGCATTTCCTAGCTCAACAAAAAAGGTTGATCATTTTAAATATAGGATTATAATTTTAGTATTGAAGTACAGACCAAAATACCGCTTTCCGCTTTTGACGGGATGTCAACGTGAGTCACAGGATAACTTGCTTTGTGCTACGTGCTACAGCTGAAATACCTCCACATGAATCATAGTTGGCTGGACAAGGCTGAAACGTGTCTTTAAAATTTACAAGTATTTTACATGTAATCTGTCATCTTGCTACAGAACCAGAAATATATGATATGATATCAGTTATGCTATGTGTGTGTTTCGCTTCTTCCTGCTAATCATCATATTTAGTTGCTGGGGATGCAAAATGGTGCAAGTGACAAGAGGAAGCTCGTGCAACTGAGGTCACTAGGAAGCAGAATGAGGAAATGAGCTGCTGTTTTTATCACACACACACACACACACACACGCACACGCACACACACACCCCGGCAAAAACAATACATGATCTCAAAGAATAAACCTCCTTAAATAAAGGTTGTATAGATAAAACATGCAAACACACTCCCAATAGTCTCGCTCTCTCTCTCTCTCACTCACACACACACACTCTTGGTCTCTCTTCCTTCCTTTCCCTCAAACACACTCACTCAATATTCAGCTCATATCCGGGTTGAAATGTCTATGCTTCTCAGTCTCCAGCCACATGAATGGAGGAAAGAGGGACAGGGAAACCCCATGTCACTCATTATGAAACACACACACACACACACACACACACACACACACCACTGAGTACATCTATGTCTTTACTTTTAATGAGTCCAAATAGTGGAGAAATGTGGTGGTGAAATGATCAGCAAAACTGACAAAAAAGAGTTAATAGAAAACACAGAGACAATATCTTCAACTACTTCTTTAAATCTTTAAGTTCCTCATTGGAGAAAACGTAACAACGACATTTCTTAGAAAATTAAATT
>NW_019504824.1:0-2606 GCF_002814215.2 Seriola lalandi dorsalis
GACTGAACCACCCGACAGGTAGGCTGAAACTGTCTTTAAATGTATTATTATAATTATTATTATTATTTACTTCTAATTTACTGAAACAGTGTTTTACAAATAAAGTAACAGAAACGAAAGTGGCAGATTTACAACTCATTTTAAATGTATTCTGTTGAAGTGACATCTCTGCCCTCCACATACATGAGTAAACATATGTGACTAAACACCAAGGGAGTCTTAGTCCTAAAGATGGAAGGTGGTAAAACTTTAAGCTTCTTTGTTTCCAGAAATAATGTCAGTCAAAAATAGCTCAACAAAGAAAACACAGGATGTTAACTCACATGAGCAAAGTTAGACAGGTGACAGGTGTTTCACATGTGACTGTACGTGCTGTTTTATAAGATACGAAAGTTTCATCGGCAACTGTTTCTTATTGTTTGTGTTTCCATAGTTACAATAAATAAAAAAAATGAAAAATGGTAATTTCACCACTTATTGTTTTGCATTAAACTGAACTGGATAACAGATGTTCGACAAATCACTTAGAATCTGATTTACAGTATATTTAATTAATTATTTTTTGCATAAACTCAATTAAATTGTATTTGTCCTTTCTGGGGATCAACATTTTCCCTTAAGTTCAAAACTCCAAGATGCTTCACCTGAAAGGACTCGGTGCCATCGGCGCTTTGGTTTTCCATCACACCCTCGTCTTGGTTCTCCTAACACGTCGCTGCGAAGGTAACTCCTTAATGCTGCTGGGTGTGAGACATTCAAGAGTCACAACGACTACAAAGTGATGCAAAATGACACAGAGACATAAAGTGACCTTAAAAGATGTAGGACGTGTGCGTGGTCTTCTGAACGTGATTCATCATGCACATGTTTTTGACGGTCTCAAATGCAGACCGCTTGCACTCTAACATTTCTTTCCAGGTGAGTCTCAGGTGATTGGTCCATCTCAGCCAATAGTGGCAGCTGTTGGTGATGACGTCGTGTTGCCATGCCACCTGGAACCTGCCGAGGACGCTTCAAGCATGACAGTGGAGTGGACGAGACCTGACCTGAGTCCCAGATTTGTGCATGTGTGGCGTGACGGTGTGGAACTGGAGAATAAAAAACACCCGTCCTACGTGGGGAGAACGTCAGTGTCCGTCAACAAACTGAAGCTCGGAGACGTTTCACTGAAACTGTCCAGAGTGAAACTGTCTGATGAGGGAACGTACAGATGCTTCGTTCCAACTCTGAACAGAGAGTCTAGTGTAAAGCTTGTTGTTGGTGAGTGGAGACATGACACCGACTTCACAAGGCAGAACCTCAAAGTGACAGTTGATCTGTGGAACCACATTCAACATTTTTTTATTCCCTTTTATTCATTTATTCCTTTTCCCAATTCAACAAATCAGAACATTGCCCCAGTTTAAATGGCTGGTCAGTGGCAGCTGTTAATTCTGCCTGGATTATACAAACTGGTCCATGTGTTTTAATCTAGACTACGTCTTTATTCCCTTCATCATTAGGTGCGGTCTCCTCACTTATCATCAGCTTGATGAGGACTGAGAATGATGGGGTGGTGTTACAGTGTGAGTCTAAAGGCTGGTATCCAGAGCCTGAGCTGTTGTGGCTGGACGGTGAGGGAAAGCTGCTCTCTGCTGGACCTACAGAGACAGTCAGAGGTCCTGATGACCTCTATACTGTCAGCAGCAGAGTGACTGTGGAGAAGAGACACAGCAACAGATTCACCTGTAGAGTCCAACAGAAGATCATCAACCAGACCAGAGAGACACAGATTCATGTTCCAGGTTTTTGTTATTTCTGATATAACAGATTTTCTCATTTACAATACCTAAAATATATTTCTGTGGATTTGGGTGAAGTGACTGTGAAATTTAATTATTCTCTGTAAATATCTTTTTCTTCTATGTTTTAGATGACATCTTCATTGCGTTCAGTAGACCTGAGCTTTATCTCACTATTTTTGTGGCTGTTGGATTCTTGTCTATTCTTGCAGTTTTCTTTGCTGTGTGGAAATGGAGACAAAATAAGAGGAGTAAGTCCTAATTCCACTCTACCTCTCTCTTATTGTCAATTTGCTATTGGAGTTATAGGGATGTATAATGTTTTATTACAAAACAAAAACCTATTATCTAGTGAATTACCCAGACAATTTTACAGTTTTTAAAAGGAAACAATCAATAAGTCGTAAAATGATGTCATACACTAAATGTTGTATTTACTGCCATTTTTTCATGTTACCATAGAAATGAAAAATATGGAGGATTTCAGTGAAGACAAGACAAACCTTGATCAGGAGTTAGAAAAGGAAGAAGACCTAAAGAAAGTCAAGGTGGAGGTAATGACAATATGGAAGAACCATAAGAACCAACTAGAGAACTTAAGAAAGCAACTGGAATCACAGCTGGAAGAGGCAGTTGAGACCATGACGAAGCTAGAGTCTACAAAGAATTCGTCTGGCCTTCAATTCATTTTTATACGATCGTTCTACAATGGCACTAAGGCCCTTCCTGAAGAGGCCTACCAAGAACTGGGGAAGAGAAACGCTGGACTTGAGGAATGGCTAAAGAACTTTGAAAAACAACTACAGACAACAGATGAAGGGATTA
>NW_019504825.1:0-1590 GCF_002814215.2 Seriola lalandi dorsalis
AAAAGACTGTGTCAATCTCTTGGAGCTAGGAGCTGTGTGAGGTTCATTAACTCAGCTCCAGACAGATTCACTTGACTTCACATGTGGAGATGATATGTGCGGACGTGTTTAGGTCACTTCTCATTCATCTACATTATTCAGAATTTACCATAATTCTCTGCTCGGAGCTGCTGGATCTCACTCTCTCTGTCCTGCAGGTTGTCAGTCAGAGTCTTGTTCTCACTCACAATCCTGAAAAACAACAATAAGGTTACAATATAACCCAGGAAGAATCCCACAGACATTGAGTGTAAGTGGAATAAATCTGACCTGTTGTGTTTCTGCTCCCAGGACTGGTCAGACTTCTTCATCTGGACCTGGTTGAAGCTGAGCTCCCACTGCAAACTGTTCACCTCCTGCAGGAGACGGAGGCAGCAGATCATGATCACATTTTATCTAGTATTTACACTCAAAGAGGTTCACTGAACTCACTGTCATGTTGGTGAAACCAGTTTGTGACCACTTTAGCTTTGTGACATGGAGCATTATCCTGCTAGTAGCCATTAGAAGATGATGAACATGGTCAGTAACAATACTCAGACTGAGACATTCAGACCATGACTGACACATACTATATTTCTATATTACCAAACAAGTGATCAGTTCATTTTATCAGTCAAAGATCAACTTCATCCATCTGTTTGTTTCTGAGCTCTTTGTTTTCTGTTTATTATTAATGCCTCATTTATTCAGTTACTGATAGACATATAAAGACTTGTAGCCATATATAAATCCACAGGCTCTCTGCTCCCATGTGTCATGTAGACACTGTGGGAAATGTAAGTAGCAGTAGATAACTATGTAGCTTTTTTAATACACTTTGCTTCCTTACCTTCAGAGTTTCTGAAATGTCAAGTATCTACGGATGAACACTAATGTTAGCTAGTGTCTAACTGTTGTCTTAAGTTACATTCATTCATTCATTTTCTACCGCTTATCCTCTAGTAGGGTCGCGGGGGGGCTGGAGCCTATCCCAGCATCTTCTCGGGCGAGAGGCGGGGTACGCCCTGGCCAGTCCATCGCAGGGCAAACACATAGAGACAGACAACCATTCACACTCACACATCAATTTAGATTATTCAATTAGCCTAGTCCCCATTTTGCATGTCTTTGGACTGTGGGAGGAAGCCGGAGAACCCGGAGAGAACCCACACTGGCAAACTCCACACAGAAAGATCCCGCGTCCGAGCCGGGACTCGAACCCGGCACCTTCTTGCTGTGAGGCGACAGCGCTAACCACTGCACCACCGCGTCTTAAGTTACAGTTTAGCTAAATAATGTTAGCTAGCTGATAGCCCTTTAATGTCCAATGTTAGCTTGTCATTTCATCACCAATATAAAATGCCATATATGATCTAATGTTAGCAAACACTGGTGCTCAGTCATGAACAGTGAATACAATGGAGGATTAGTAGTTGTAGAGATACGTTTTGACATCTTGTTAACAGTCTTTGTGTGTCTGTGTGGTTTAGCTAGTCTTTTACCTTTTTGATATTAGCTTCTATAACAGACCCCCCCCCCCCTTTGTTTTCACTCAGGAATTCAGGGGTT
>NW_019504826.1:0-1482 GCF_002814215.2 Seriola lalandi dorsalis
CTAAAGAAGCTTTCATCCGGATTCATAACATAGTCCCATAAATAAATAAGTCGAAGTATGTGATGTCAGTATACGAAGTGCAATTAAGTGAAAGTGATGTAAGATGTTATAAGATGTTTTCTGAGCACTGCTTCTTTCAGGAGGCGTTGGAGTGCGTTGGACTTAATTGAGGTTATTTCAGCTTTGACCCTGTTTCGGTCCTCCGTCCTCAAATGGGATTCAGACACTGACTTGTTCAGAGTTTAATAAGTTATCAAATCAGTTTGAACATACTTTAAAGTCTATATAATGGGTCATTGACATAAAAAAAAAAAAAATACACTTCAAACCTAAAACTGAAGGACTTTTATGTATGTTTACATAAACGTTGTGTCTTATCTAGTTTTGATGATATGCTGGATGTGGTGTTTAAATGGACCATAAATAAACCTGAAACAAAATCTCCACTCAAAGTCCACTTGCTTGTTAAGAAGATTCTATATATATATATATATATATATATATATATATGATCTGGATGATAATAAGATGTACTTACAATGTTTATTTTAACTTGAAGTGGTGGTACTTTCAACATATTTCAGATGGGAAGAAGAAAATGTGGTAAGGAATATTACCTTAACCCAAACCTGGGTGAACTTACCTTTGCCCAAGCAGTGTCAACGAACAGGAGATTAGACTTACTTATCTGGAAGAGGTGTATATTCTGGTGATTCAAAAATAAAAATGTTAGTCATTCACAAATGTTATCTTACACATGCCTTACAATGTTTTCATCAGATCTTTAGCACTCATATACAAACAGTACAAACAAAAAAGAAATGAACTGGTACAGCTTCGATGTTAAAGCTGGAGTAGGTAATCTAGGAGACATTAGCCTGAGTTAGCTAGAATTTGAAAGTATCCAACCGAAAAACTCCCACCCCTTCTCTTCAGGCATCCCTCCAAGGCCAATCCCCTAAAACACACAAACGCACACTGCTGGAGTGGACGAGAGAGAGAGAGCGGACCGGACCGTTGAGGTGATTGTCATTGTGAAATACCAATACTAAGTGACATATAAGAAAACATATGATTACCATAATGAATGTGAACAACCAACATGACTGTTGCCAGTACTCAGTGCTGTCAAGCTAGTACGTTTGGTCTTTATTTGTTGGAAATACAGTAATATGCAAACATCTATCTATCTATCTGTCTATCTATCTATCTATCTATCTATCTATCTATCTATCTATCTATCTATCTATCTATTTATTCTGCAATCTTTCAATCCAACATGTTGACTGCAGCTGTTTCCATGCCAGTCGCTTGCATTTCAGTGTTCTTCTATGGTCAAGAAACCCATATAAGCTCAGTTCAGGCTTTCCTGCGCAGTCTGGATGATCCACAGCTTTGTATGATTTGTTTCTTAATCTCTGCTTCAGCACTTGCAAACTCACAGTTTTTAGCTAGCCTGGTGTGACAACTGTACAAATTTTC
>NW_019504827.1:0-2492 GCF_002814215.2 Seriola lalandi dorsalis
CTCTTCAGGGGAATCCAGTAGAGCTGCTCCATGTGTGAACTTCTTTTTTTAAAAAAGGGATTTCAGGAGATAAGACTAAAACAGACACTTGTAAATTTGTTGATCTTTTTTTCTATTGGCTAATAGGTAGAAAAACAAACTCTTGTACTTCACAGCTGGACTTTTGAGGTACTGGGTGGCAAAAAAAACACACACACACACATACACAGACACACAAACCGTAGAGAAAATGGGAGATCAGAGACCAAACTGATGTAAAAAGAGCTGTGTGTAAAGTGGAAACAGTAATTTGTGGACCAGGTCTAGCACAGACTGGGTGTAAAGTGGACCGGGCATGAGGACCAGGTGAAGCCTGAGCAGAAGGCACTGCACTGACTTTTGGATGAAGAATATTTATATTAAGTAAAGTTGGCTTAACTGTAAAAAATGTGTTTTATGTACACTTTGGCTGTTACCCTTTTCCCCTTACTTACTGTATACTGTAACACACTCCCTCCCTCTCTCCACATGCCTTTTTTTTTACAGCCACTCTTCTTTAATGCTGTATTATATAAGCTCTGTGTAAGTGTGAGTGTGTGTGTGTGTGTGTGTGTGTGTGTGTGTGTGTGTGCGCGTCTGTATGTGTGCAGATACTGAATGCTCTTTCTGAATGTGTTTCAACTAGTTTGTGAGCATGTGAGCTTGTGGTTCTTCATGACCCCTCCCAAGCTTGAAAGCCGACTTCTGATACTTTTTCTAATCGTATGGTGATGTTTATTGCAGTAGTGGTCATATGTGGTTTTAGGTGGTGAAATGTATGTTTATGCATTTGTATTAGATTCTTGAAAAGTCAATGACATAAATGGCATTCTAAATGACTGTCCTTGTGTTTTTCTTAAACTGGTTGCACATTTCATTTCATCATGTAATTTTATTAGATATTTCCAGTTTGATAAGAGAGACTTGCTTAATGTTCTGATGATGTTTTTTTTCATCAGGCACCATGATAAAATCAATTTTCTCGTTAAACTGTAAAACAAAGACATTCGTCAGAAATGACACATTTTCTGTATGGGTTATTGGTCTCCTTCACTATCAAATTATTCTTCTCTGCTACACCTTTTTGACATTTGAAGTACTGAAACATGAGGTTTCATTTATTGATGAGCCAAAAAATAATAAAATGCGGTCAAGATCCACATTTGGCTCTTGGTGTTATTGTGGTAATGAGATTGATTTCACCTTGAATGCATTAGCGCATTGAATTTTTCCTGCAAGAAAATCCATGTTACGTGTGAACAACATACAGTAAGAATAAAAAAGGTAAGGTTGTAGATAAGTAAATAGTTTCAAAACTGCTTATGGAAATTAAGTCATTGCAACAGCTGCAGGAAAATGGTGATAGGATGCAGCAAAGAAAAATTAATAAAAGTGAGTCAAACAAGAAGCATTAACAGCAATAAACATTAGCATTAAAACTGCACCAAGAATGGAAATGAATAGCACCATTTGTGAAATTAGTATGAACATTAGCACACTAAGGCAAAACATTAAATGAAAAATATGATGCACAAAAAAGCTGGAGATGTTACAAGGCTTATTAAAACACACAGGTCATTTTATCTATGGTGTGTGATCAAACCCATTCTGCAGCCGCTACAGTGATTAAACAACTGGATATTTCACAAGCTCAAGCCCTGAGAGTATGTAGTGAGACATTTTCCACTACAGCAATACCTGCCTTATTGATATAAATGGCAGAGGTGCCCTTGGAAATCAGAGGATCAATTGGACTGAGATGCTTGATAAAAATATCTAAAATGACATGGTGAAGCATTTCCAGCAAAATGCCTGCTAGATCATCATAGGGAATTCCTGGGAAGAATCCAGGTAAAGCAAACTTAAATGATAGGGTTGAATTGAAGGCAGAAGAAATTGGTATTAAGATGAATGTATGCCCTCCAATCTGTTGGTCAGTTGTACCATCATGGCTGTAAGGGCATTTTCCGTTTTAAGGGTTAGGGTTACACTGTAACAAGAATGAAATAGAGACTGAAACACAACCCAGTATTACATTTTATCTGACATTCACCTCCAAGCCATTTCCAAGCTACTGCTCCAATGCTAAAATCTAAATTTTATAACTGCCACAGTGTTTGACAAAAACACCATACACATAAGTTAAAGACAAAGACTGTGCTGTGATTCCAGCTATATTGACTTGTAAAATGATCATTCAGAGAGAAAGTTAGAAGCAACAGAATATCGTTCTTATTTTGTCTGTATTATGATAGTTTTTAACAACTGTATGTCCTCAGTGGGGGGGGGGGGCTTTATTTACCTCAACGGCAAAAGGTAACAGGCCTTTATTTAAGGAAGGCCTTTATTTCTAATTCCCTCTGTTTAATATGTGGTATTTTAGTAAGAAGCCTCATTTTCAGTCGCTCTCGTTTGCAATGTTAGAGTTACTGCATTTGGTGATAACAACAGACTGTAACTATAGCCATGGAAAA
>NW_019504828.1:0-2831 GCF_002814215.2 Seriola lalandi dorsalis
CTTATTATAATATGTCGTTTTTATGACTTTTTATGCCTTACTATACTATGACTTTTTATGCCTTACTATAGTATTTCGTTTTTATGACTTTTTAAGCCATACCATACTATGACTTTTTATGCCTTACTATACTATGACGTTTTTATGACTTTTTAAGCCATACCATACTATGACTTTTTATGCCTTACTATACTATGTCGTTTTTTTGACTTTTTATGCCTTACTATACTATGACTTTTTATGCCTTATTATAACATGTCGTTTTTATGACTTTTTATGCCTTACTATACTATGAATTTTTATGCCTTATTATACTATGTCGTTTTTTTTACTTTTTATGCCATACCATACTATGTCTTTTTATGCCTTACTATACTATCACGTTTTTATGACTTTTTAAGCCTTACTATACTATGTCGTTTTTTTGACTTTTTATGCCATACTATACTGACGTTTTTTTAACTTTTTATGCCTTACTATACTATGACGTTTTTATGACATTTTAAGCCTTACTATACTATGACGTTTTTATGATTTTTTATGCCTTATTATAATATGTCGTTTTTATGACTTTTTATGCCTTACTATACTATGATGTTTTTATGACTTTTTAAGCCTTACTATACTATGACTTTTTATGCCTTACTATAGTAATTCGGTTTTATGACTTTTTAAGCCTTACTATACTATGACGTTTTATGCCTTACTATAGTATTTCTTTTTTATGACTTTTCATGCCGTATCATACTATGTCGTTTTTTTAACTTTTTATGCCTTACTATACTATGACGTTTTTATGACATTTTAAGCCTTACTATACTATGACGTTTTTATGAAATTTTATGCCTTACTATACTATGACCTTTTATGCCTTACTATAGTAATTCGTTTTTATGACTTTTTAAGCCTTACTATACTATGTCGTTTTTTTGACTTTTTATGCCATATTATACAATGACTTTTTATGCCTTACTATACTATGACGTTTTTATGACTTTTTAAGCCTTACTATACTATGTTGTTTTTTTGACTTTTTATGTCATACCATACTATGACTTTTTATGCCTTACTATACTATGACTTTTTATGCCTTATTATAACATGTCGTTTTTATGACTTTTTATGCCTTACTATACTATGACGTTTTTATGACTTTTTAAGCCTTACTATACTATGTCGTTTTTTTGACTTTTTATGCCATACCATACTATGACTTTTTATGACTTTTTAAGCCTTACTATACTATGTCGTTTTTTTGACTTTTTATGCCTTTCTATCCTATGTCGTTTTTTTTACTTTTTATAACGTTGCTTTTATGACTTTTTATGCCTTACTATACTATGTCGTTTTATGCATTATTATAATATGTTGTTTTTATGACTTTTTATGCAATACCATACTATGACATTTTTTGAAATTTTAAGCCTTACTATACTATGACTTTTTTGAAATTTTATGCCTTACTATACTATGACGTTTTTTGACGTTTTATGCCTTACTATACTTTGACATTTTCTGACATTTTGATGCAATATTATACTATGATGTTTTTTGACAATTATATGCCTTACTATACTATGACGTTTTTTGACAATTATATGCCTTATTATACTATGATATTTTTTGACATTTTTATGCCTTACTATACTATGACATTTTATGCCTTACTATACTATGATGTTTTTTGAAATTTTATGCCTTACTATACTATGACGTTTTTTGACAATTATATGCCTTACTATACTGTGACATTTTTATGCCTTATTATACTATGATATTTTTTGACATTTTTATGCCTTACTATACTATTATGTTTTAAGCCTTACTATACTATGATGTTTTTTTTTCGTTTTATGCCTTACTATACTATGACATTTTATGCCTTACTATACTTTGACATTTTATGCCTTACTATACTTTGACATTTTCTGACATTTTGATTCAATATTATACTATGATGTTTTTTGACAATTATATGCCTTACTATAATATGATGTTTTTTGACGTTTTATGACATACTATACTATGACATATTATGACATTTTTGTGCCTTACTAGACTTTGACTTTTTATGCCTTACTATACTATGATGTTTTTTGACATTTTATGCCTTATTATACTATGATATTTTTTGACATTTTTATGCCTTACTATACTATGACGCTTTTTGACATTTTTATGCCTTACTATACTATGACGTTTTTTGACAATTATATGCCTTACTATACTAGGACAATTTTATGCCTTACTATACTATGATGCTTTTTGATGTTTTATGCCTTACTATACTTTGACATTTTATGACATTTTTTATGTCATTTTTATAACATACTATAGTATGACATTTTATGCCATACTATACTGTGACATTTTTATGCCTTACTATACTATGATGTTTTATGCCTGATTATACTATGACGTTTTTTGACATTTTATGCCTTACTATACTTTGACATTTTATACCATACTATACTTTGACATTTTTATGCCTTACTATACTATGACATTTTTATGCCTTACTATACTATGACATTTTATGCCTTACTATACTTTGACATTTTCTGACATTTTGATGCCTTACTATACTATGACAATTTTATGCCTTACTATACTATGATGCTTTTTGATGTTTTATGCCTTACTATACTTTGACATTTTTATACCTTACTATACTATGATGTTTTATGCCTTACTATAATATGACGATTTTTGACATTTTTATGTCTTATGATAGTATGACATTTTATGCCTGATTATTCTACGACGTTTTTTGACATTTTATGCCTTACTATAAATTTATGTTTTTTGACAATTTTATGCCTTACTATACT
>NW_019504829.1:0-1524 GCF_002814215.2 Seriola lalandi dorsalis
TATAGTATGACATTTTTTTAAATTTTATGCCTTACTATACTATGACATTTTATGCCTTACTATAGTATGACATTTTTTTACATTTTATGCCTTACTATACTATGACGTTTTTTCATGTTTTTATGACTTACTATGTCGTTTTTATGCCTCACTATACTATGACATTTTTTGACATTTTGCGCCTTACTATACTATGACGTTTTATGACTTACTAAACTATGACATTACTTGATGTTTTTATGCCTTGCTGTAGTATGAGGTTTTTTGATGTTTTTATGCCTTACTATACAATGACATTTTATGCCTTACTATACTATGATGTTTTTTTGACATTTTATGCCTTACTATAGTATGACATTTTATGCCTTCCTATACTATGATGGTTTTTTTTACATTTTTATGCCCTACTATAGTATGACGTTTTTTGATGTTTTATGACTTACTATACTATGACTTCTTTTGAAGTTTTATGCCTTACTATATTATGACATTTTTTGACATTTTATGCCTTACTATACTATGATGTTTTTTTTTTACATTTTTATGCTTTATCATATTATGACGTTTTTTGATGTTTTATGACTTACTATACTATGACATTTTTTGCCTTACTATACTATGTCGTTTTTAGGCCTTACTATACTGTGACGTTGTTTGACATTTTATGCCTTACTATACTATGATGTTTTTTTTTTACATTTTTATGCTTTATCATATTATGACGTTTTTTGATGTTTTATGACTTACTATACTATGACATTTTTTGCCTTACTATACTATGACGTTGTTTGACATTTTATGCCTTACTATATTATGACATTTTATGACTTACTATACTACGACATTATATGATGTTTTTATGCCTTACTATACTATGATATTTTATGTCTTACTATACTATGATGTTTTTTTTTACATTTTCTATGCCTTACTATATTATGACATTTTTTGACGTTTTATGACTTACTACACTATGACGTTTTATGACTTACTATACTACGACATTATTTGATGTTTTTATGCCTTACTATAGTATGATGGTTTTTTTTACATTTTATGACCTTTTTTGACGTTTAATGACTTACTATACTATGACTTTTTATGACTTACTATACTATGACGTTTTATGCCTTACTATACTATGCTATTTTTATGCCTTACTATACTATGACTTTTTTGACATTTTATGCCTTACTATACTATGACGTTTTATGACTTACTATACTATGGCGTGTTTATGCCTTACTATACTATGATGTATTTTGACGTTTTATGCCTTATTGTACTAGGACGGTTTTTGAAATTTTATACCTTCCTATACTATGACATTATTTGACGTTTTTATGACTTACTATACTATAACGTTTTCATGACTTTTTATGCCTCAATATACTATTCTGTTTTTATACCTCACTATACTATGACGTTTTATGCCTTACTATACTACGACTTTATTTGATGTTTTTATGCCTTACTGTAATGTGACGTCTTTTGAAGTTCTATGTGTTACTATTTTATGACATT
>NW_019504830.1:0-1431 GCF_002814215.2 Seriola lalandi dorsalis
GTAGTTGAGATAATGTAACATTTTCTTTGAACAGTGTGTGAAGAGGCGTGTTTAGCCAACTCTAAACAAAAATATGTTTTTTATCCAGATAAGAGAAATGACAGGTGAAGTGGCTGACTGATGGGATTTGCATCAGGTTTGCAGATTTGGTAACAGCGAAAAAAATTAATGTTAAGAGACACATATTAGAAATCCATCTGTTTGTTTTAATCCACTTTGACATATTAAAAATGAAAATCCTGACAATGAAACATTTAAAGATAAACAGCTAAACCCCTGAGGCCAGACGTAGCCACCGTGACGTCACCCATAGGTTTCTGAAGAGCGGTTTTGAAGCTCAGAGTGGGCTGTTCCGTCATCGCCATCTTGCCAGTACCTGACTCCCGCTGAACTCCTGGCTAATCCAAAAATGGGCAAAGAGGAGGGGCGCGTGTCGGAGCATATCATCACTCAAAGCGGCACGCTGTCAATTATGCAGAACTTTAAGCCTTAAAAAAATTTAAATGAGTTGGTTGTATAAAAATTCACCCCCCGTACAGTTGTCATGACGGAGGAAATTAGCCGTACAGACCAAAACTGTTTTTTGCACCAGGCTGTAAACATGTTTATTTCTGCTGTAAAGTTGGGTATTTAACATGGGAGTCTATGGGGGTCAACTCGCTTTTGGAGCCAGCCTCAAGCGGCCATTCAAAAAGCAGTTTTTGGTACTTCCATGTTGGCTTCATTTTTTAGCCTTGGAGGTTGCTGCTTGACACACACACACACACACACACACACACACACACACACACACACACACACGAACACATTAACAATGGACCCATGTGTCGATCGGCTAAAAACAACAACGTATACTTGTTTATTTACATATAAAGCGGGGAAGTGAGATCCGATCACAAGTGGTCAATCGAGACGCATGTGGAGACGCATTTAAAGCCAGGTGTGAACTGACGAACTGAGAGCTGTCCACTTGTGATCGGATCACCTGAGACAGATGTTAACACCAGGTCTGAACAGGGCCTATGAAACTGTGGCAGGACTTATCGCGTCAGCAGGGTAGGCGGTCCTTCAATGTGGCCCAGGACGCATTTGCGTTCACACTCCTAAAAGAATGTGGACACATGTGGCCCAGACCACATCTGAATGTAGTCTGAGTGATCAGATCTCAAATGCATCCTCAATGCATCTTGGGTGCGTTTCCTATTAATGTAGTTACTTATTATTTGTTCGCTCTCGCTCATAGGGTAACGTAACATTAACGTAACACAGGTAGTGCAGCCAGAGCTACCGGAATAACGCCCCACTACTTGTTTTCCCCAGATGAAATAAGATATCCACAGATCACATAATCCAGTTAATATTTATACACATTTTAAGCACTTGAAGATCTGATCATCACTAAAGCATGTGTCATGTAGAGAGCATATAAAA
>NW_019504831.1:0-1569 GCF_002814215.2 Seriola lalandi dorsalis
TTCTTTGACATTTTTATGTCATACCATACTCTGACGTTTTTTAACTTTTTATGTTATACTATACTATGACGTTTTTTGACATTTTTGTGCCATAATATACTATGACGTTTTTTGGCATTTTTATGTTATACTATACTATGACATTTTTTGACATTTTTATGCCATACTATACTATGATGTTTTTGATCTTTTTATGCCATACTATACAATGCCTTTTTTTTTTTTAACTTTTTATGCCTTTCTATACTATGACGTTTTTTGAACTTTTTATGTTATACCATACTATGACGTTTTTTGACATTTTTATGCCATAATATACTATGACGTTTTTTCACATTTTTGTACCTTACTGTACTATGACTTTTTATGCCAGGCCATACTATGATGTTTTTTGACATTTTTATGCCATAATATACTATGACGTTTTTTTAACTTTTTATGCCATACTATACTATGACGTTTTTTGACATTTTTGTGCCATAATATACTATGACGTTTTTTTGACATTTTTAAGCCATACTATACTATGACGTTTTTTGGTATTTTTATGCCAAAATATACTATGATGTTTTTTGGCATTTTTATGCCTTACTGTACTATGACTTTTTATGCCAGGCTATACTATGATGTTTTTTGACATTTTTATGCCATAATATACTATGACGTTTTTTTGACATTTTTAAGCCATACTATACTATGACGTTTTTTGGCATTTTTATGCCAAAATATACTATGATGTTTTTTGGCATTTTTATGCCTTACTGTACTATGACTTTTTATGCCAGGCTATACTATGATGTTTTTTGACATTTTTATGCCATAATATACTATGACGTTTTTTTGACATTTTTAAGCCATACTATAATATGACGTTTTTTGGCATTTTTACGCCATAATATACTATGATGTTTTTTGGCATTTTTATGCCTTAATATACTATTTCATTTTTTTGTCATACTATACTATGATGTTTTTGACATTTTTATGCCATACTATACTATGACATTTTTAGAACTTTTTATGCCATACTGTACTATGACGTTTTTGAACTTTTTATGATTATACTATACTATGACGTTTTTTGACATTTTTATGCCTTACTATACTATGACTTTTTATTCCAGGCTATATTATGATGTTTTTTGACATTTTAATGCCATAATGTACTATGACGTTTTTTTGACACTTTTATGCCATACTATACTATGACGTTTTTTGACATTTTTTGTGCCATAATATACTATGACTTTTTTTTGACATTTTTACGCCATACTATACTATGACGTTTTTTGGCATTTTTACGCCATAATATACTATGATGTTTTTTGGCATTTTCATGCCTTACTGTACTATGACTTTTTATGCCAGGCTATACTATGATGTTTTTTGACATTTTTATGCCATAATATACTATGACGTTTTTTGACATTTTTATGCCATACTATACTATGACGTTTTTTGACATTTTTGTGCCATAATATACTATGACGTTTTTTTGACATTTTTACGCCATACTATACTATGACGTTTTTTGGCATTTTTATGTTATACTATACTATGACGTTTTTT
>NW_019504832.1:0-700 GCF_002814215.2 Seriola lalandi dorsalis
AACAGACATTGGACTGACTTTATGGAACTGTGAACTTTGAACTGTGAGAACTTATCTACTGAACTCTGAACTTAAGAGCAGCTATAAGCTGAAAAGTGGACACCTTATTTTGGGTTATTATTTTCTTTTATTGTTGAAAGGGATTTGAACAGATTCTTCTTTGTTGTGTGAATAAAATTGTACTTACCGTCCCTCGCTCCTTGAGTCGAACCAGTAACTAATTAACTAGGTTACATACTATCCCGTTACATAGTGTTTCATATTTATTTCTTTATTTCTTTACTTATTATTCTTTTTTCTTTTTACTGTTATGCTTTGCTACTTGGAATCGTTTTATCTATTCATATATTTATTTATTTCTTTCTTTACTTATTTTTATCTCCCTAGGTACCTTAATTTAATTCAGCTTGACTTTCTAAAATTTTATTTTATTTATTTATTTTTTTCAACTTATCCTTATCCTTAACTCAAGCTTTTAGTTGTTTCTTGCTTCTTTTAAAAATTTGGATCAGTCCTGTCAACACCTAGGGTGTTCTAAGGACCGATTTATTTCTTTGTCAGCAGGACAGCACTTCAAATCCCTGTTGTGGTAATTCTCACTTCAACTCTTTCGAGTGGAGAATTCTTGCCTTTGCATCCACAAGAGGTTTGCTGTTTACTTCCCACTGCTTTATATGAGATTAAACACCTAGTGGTATTT
>NW_019504833.1:0-796 GCF_002814215.2 Seriola lalandi dorsalis
ATAGTATAGAAAGGCATAAAAAGACATAAAAAGCGTTATAGTATAGTAAAGCATAAAAAGTCATAAAAATGTCATAGTATATAAAGGCATAAAAAGTCATAAAAATGTCATAGTATAGTAAGGCATAAAAAGTCATGAAAACGTCATAGTATAGTTAGGCATAAAAATCATAAAAACGTCATAATATAGTAAAGAAAAAAATTCATAAAAATGTCATAGTATAGAAAGGCATTAAAAGCCATGAAAACGTCATAGTATAGTAAGGCATAAAAAATCATAAAAACTTCATAGTATAGTAAGGCATTAAAAGTCATAAAAATGTTATAATATAGTAAAGAAAAAAATTCATAAAACCGTCATAGTATAGTAAGGTATAAAAATTCAAAAATGTGAACGTATTGTAAGGCATAAAAATGTCATAGTTTAGTAAAGCATAAAAACGTGCTGGTATAGTAAGGCATAAAAACGTCATAGTATAGTAAGGCATAAAAAGTCATAAAAACATCATAGTATAGTAAAGCATAAAAACTACATAGGATAGTAAGTCTTAAAAACATCATAGCGACACCCTCTTAAAATAATGGCCTAAGTCATTTTTTCAGGTTTTTCAGGAAACACAAAAAACTCAACAAAAGAGTCACACTTTTGACATAGGCCATTATACAACCGGGGGTAGAATTGCATGTTCCCCTCAACTGAGGATTCAGGCGATTTTACCAGAGGTGGCCAGCATCATGAGGGGGTGATTTAGGCAAAAAAAACATTTTTGTCAAAACATGACTTAGGCCATTATTTT
>NW_019504834.1:0-1400 GCF_002814215.2 Seriola lalandi dorsalis
TGTCATAGTATGGCAAGGAATCAAACAACATAGTATAATAAGTCATAAAAATGCCAAAAAACGTCATAGTATAATATGGCATTAAAATGTTAAAAAACGTCATAGTATAATATGGCATAAAATGTCATAAAAACATAATACTATGCTGACACATTGACGACAGAGTATAGTAAGTCATGATGATGCCAAAAAACATCATAGTATAGTAAGTCATAAAAATGCTAAAAAACATCATAGTATAGTAAGTAATAAAAATGCCAAAAAACGTCATAGTATAGTATGGCAAAAAATGGCAAAAAAACAACTTAGTATATTAAGGCATAAAAGGTCATAACAATGTCATAGTATGGTAAGGAATCAAACTACATAGTATAATAATTCATAAAAATGCCAAAAAACGTCATAGTATAGTATGGCAAAAATATGCCAAAAAACATCATAGTATAGTATGGCATAAAAAGTCATAAAAACATAATTCTATGCTAAAGCATTGACAACAGAGTATAGTAAGTCATAAAAATGCCAAAAAACGTCATAGTATAGTAAGTCATGAAAATGCCAAAAAACGTCATAGTATAGTAAGTCATGAAAATGCCAAAAAACGTCATAGTATAGTATGGCAAAAAATGTAGAAAAAACAACATAGTATATTAAGGCATAAAAGGTCATAACAACGTCATAGTATGGCAAGGAATCAAACAACATAGTATAATAAGTCATAAAAATGCCAAAAAACGTCATAGTATAGTATGGCATTAAAATACCAAAAACTGTCATAGTATAGTATGGCATAAAAAGTCATAAAAACATAATACTATGCTAAAGCATTGACGACAGAGTATAGTAAGTCATGATAATGCCAAAAAACGTCATAGTATAGTAAGTCATAAAAATGCCAAAAAACGTCATAGTATAGTATGGCAAAAAATGGCAGAAAAACAACGTAGTATATTATGGCATAAAAGGTCATAACAACGTCATAGTATGGCAAGGAATCAAACAACATAGTATAATAAGTCATAAAAATGACAAAAAACGTCATAGTATAGTAAGTCATAAAAATACCAAAAACTGTCATAGTATAGTATGGCATAAAAAGTCATAAAAACATAATACTATGTAAGCATGACAACGACAAAAAAAGTCATGATAATGCAAAAAAACAACATAGTATAGTAAGTCATAAAAATGCCAAAAAACGTCATAGTATAGTATGGCAAAAAATGGCAGAAAAACAACGTAGTATATTATGGCATAAAAGGTCATAACAACGTCATAGTATGGCAAGGAATCAAACAACATAGTATAATAAGTCATAAAAACGCCAAAAAACGTCATAGTATAGTAAGTCATAAAAAGTCATAAAAACATAATACTATGCTAAAGCATTGACAACAGAG
>NW_019504835.1:0-832 GCF_002814215.2 Seriola lalandi dorsalis
AAAAACGTCATAGTATAGTAAGGCACAAAACGTCATAGTATAGTAATCCATAAATTTGTCAAAAAAAGCCATAGTACAATAAGACATAAAAATGTCAAAAAACGTCATAGTATAGTAAGGCATAATATGTCATATTATAGTAAGGCATAAAATGTCAAAAAACGTCATAGTATACTAAGGCATAAAAATGTCAAAAAACGTCAAAGTATAGTAAGGCATAAAGTGTCATATTATAGTAAGGCATAAAATGTCATAGAATAGTGAAGCATAAAAACGTGAAAAAATGTCATAGTATATTAAGGCACAAAATGTCATAGTATAGTAAGGCATAAAAATGTCAAAAAACGTCATAGTATAGTAAGACACAAAATTGTCAAAAAAACGTCATAGTATAGTAAGGCACAAAACGTCATACTATAGTAATCCATAAATTTGTCAAAAAATGTCATAGTATAATAAGGCATAAAAATGTCAAAAAAAGTCATAGTATAGTAAGGCATAAAATGTCATATTATAGTAAGGCATAAAATGTCATAGAATACTGAAGCATAAATTTGTCAAAAAACGTCATAGTATAGTAAGGCATAAATTTGTCAAAAATGTCATAGTATACTAAGGCATAAAAATGTCAAAAAACGTCAAAGTATAGTAAGGCATAAAATGTCATAGAATAGTGAAGCATAAAAACGTGAAAAAATGTCATAGTATATTAAGGCACAAAATGTCATAGTATAGTAAGGCATAAAAATGTCAAAAAACGTCATAGTATAGTAGGACACAAAATTGTCAAAAAAACGTCATAGTATAGTAAGGCACAAAACGTCATAGTATA
>NW_019504836.1:0-747 GCF_002814215.2 Seriola lalandi dorsalis
AGGCATAAAACGTCATAGTGAAGTAAGGCATAAAAAGGTGAAAAAACGTCATAGTACAGTAAGGCATAAAAATTTCAAAAAACGTCATAATATAGTAAGGCATAAAAATGGCATAAAACGTCATAGTATAGTAAGGTATAAAAAGGTGAAAAAACGTCATAATATAGTAAGGCATAAAACGTCATAGTATAGTAAGGCATAAAAAGGTGAAAAAACAGTATAGTAAGGCATAAAACGTCATAGGATAGTGAGACATAAAAAGGTGAAAAAACATCATAGTATAGTAAGGCATTAAACGTCATAGTGAAGTAAGGCATAAAAAGTTGAAAAAACGTCATAGTATACTAAGGCATAAAACGTCATAGTATAGTAAGGCATAAAACGTCATAGTATAGTAAGGCATAAAAACGTGAAAAAACATCATAGTATAGTAAGGCATTAAACGTCATACTGAAGTAAGGCATAAAAAGTTGAAAAAACGTCATAGTACAGTAAGGCATAAAAATGTCAAAAAATGTCATAGTATAGTAAGGCATAAAAATGGCATAAAACGTCATAGTATAGTAAGGCATAAAATGTCATAGTATAGTAAGGCATAAAAATGGCATAAAACGTCATAGTATAGTAAGGCATAAAATGTCATAGTATAGTAAGGCATAAAAATGGCATAAAACGTCATAGTATAGTAAGGCATAAAATGTCATAGTATAGTATGGCATAAAAAGGTGAAAAAACGTCAAAGTATAG
>NW_019504838.1:0-832 GCF_002814215.2 Seriola lalandi dorsalis
GCTGCTGCTACACCTTCATCACTGACATCAACGTGTTGGGTGAAGACAACATGCTGAGGGTTTGACTGTTGGACAGAAAGTCCTCACTGTGGACAGGAGACACAGCAGACAGACTGACAACAGACTGTTGAAACTGCTGTCAAATCACTTCACTTTAATCAGGGTTTGAGAAGAGGAAGATGATTTTACCCAGAGTTCAACTCTAGAGGGAAACAGGAAGCTAAAAGACAGCAGTAAATAAATGTGTGCAGCTGGTCCCTCTCCTCTCAACTTCATTTTTTTTTTTTTTTTTAAAGATATGTTTTTGGGCTTTTGCGCCTTTATTGGACAGGATAGTGGAGAGAGACAGGAAATGAGGAGGCAGAGAGAGGGGGAATGACATGCAGTAAAGGCCGTCCGATGCGGGGCCAACTGCAGCGAGGACTGTAGCCTCTACACATGGGGCGCCTGCTTAGACCACTACGCCACACGACGCCCCCTCAACTTCATTTTTATTGTTAAAAATGATCATTATTCAAAAAATGTTATTCAATCAACTTGGATTTTGTGTTTCACGTCGTCATGTTCCTTTTTTTTTCTTGAAACATGTGGAGGCATGGCTCATGATTTTCACAATAAAAGCTCTGCTGTGTCTGGTCTCAGGTGCTTTAGCAGCGAGTGATACTCCAGGTTAATTCTCTAATATATTTAAATATCACTCGTCTCATTGATGATCAGTGTCGATCGTGACCTGGTTTGGAATCTGCAGAAGGAATGAGGAGTCCTCCCCTCCGCTAGCTCGCTAACGTTAGCTCTCAGGTACATAACTTCAAGCTGCCACACATCAGTCCAC
>NW_019504839.1:0-868 GCF_002814215.2 Seriola lalandi dorsalis
GTAGTATAGTAAGGCATGAAAAGTCATAAAAATGTCATAGTATAGTAAGGCATGAAAAGTCAAAAAAACGTCATAGTATAGTAAGTCATAAAAATATCATAGTATAGTAAGGCATGAAAAGTCATAAAAATATCATAGTATCGTAAGAAAGGAAAAGTCATAAAAATGTCATAGTCTAGTAAGGCATGAAAAGTCATAAAAAGGTCATAGTATAGTTAGGCATAAAAATGTCATCGTATAGTAAGGAATGAAAAGTCATAAAAATGTCATAGTATAGTAAGGCATGAAAAGTCAAAAAAACGTCATAGTATAGTAAGAAAGGAAGTCAAAAAAATGTTGTAGTATAGTATGGCATAAAAATGTCATAGTATAGTAAGGCATGAAAAGTCATAAAAAGGTCATAGTATAGTAAGGCATGAAAAGTCAAAAAAACGTCATAGTATAGTAAGTCATAAAAATATCATAGTATAGTAAGGTTTGAAAAGTCATAAAAATGTCATAGTATAATAAGGCATGAAAAGTCATAAAAATGTCATAGTATAGTAAGTCATAAAAATGTCATAGTATAATAGGGCATATAAAGTCATAAAAATGTCAAAGTATAATAAGGCATGAAAAGTCATAAAAATGTCACAGTATAGTAAGTCATAAAAATGTCATAGTATAGTAAGGCATAAAAATATCATAGTATAGTAAGGCATGAAAAGTCATAAAAATGTCATAGTATAGTAAGGCATGAAAAGTCATAAAAATGTCATAGTATAGTAAGGCATGAAAAGTCATAAAAACGTCATAGTATAGTAAGGCATAAAAATGTCATAGTATAGTAAGGCATGAAAAGTCATAAAAATATCATAGTATAGTAAGG
>NW_019504840.1:0-828 GCF_002814215.2 Seriola lalandi dorsalis
TCCAGACTTTTGTGTAAAGAGCATGGATGGTGTCAGGACTGTCATGGTTTGCTATGGCAGACACCTCTTGTTAGTTTTGTTTGGACTTTTTCCACTTCCTGTTTTATTTTATTTGGATCCCCTCACTTCCTGTTTGTGTTTCTTCTCAGTGTCTTGACTCCCTGTGTGTGTGATTGTTCATTGTCTTCACCTGTGTCTCATTATCCCCTCTCCCTGTGTGTATTTATACCCCTCCTCTCCCTGTGTGTATTTATACCCCTCCTCTCCCAGTGTGTCTTTGTCAGATCGTCTGCGTTTCTTGTCACAGCGTTCCGGCTCGTTTTCCTTGTGTTTTGACCCCTTGTGCATTTTCTAAGATTCCGATTCCTGTCTTCCTGTCTTCCTGCCTAGCGATTTAGTACTTCTGCCTGGTTTGACTGACTCCCTGTGTACTGACCCTTTTTCTGGATTAAACTGTTGTTTGCTAACCGTCTGCCCCCAGCTCTGCTTTGTGGGTCCACAGCCTGTCATGCTCAGTTCATTACAAGGACATGAGAACATTCTGGATCAAATGACAGAGGGACTAGATCCTGTGCACTGATGATGGCTGAGGATTCTGCCATAAACAAGGTGAAGACCTCATGTGACCTCATCTGGTTTAAAGCAGCATGAAATTTGAGATACGCTGTGCTATTCCAATCATGTGCTCCCAAGCACCACCCATATGAGGGGGGTTGAACTGATTTGATCTTTTTAAAGCACTCCTGCAGATTTGTTTGTTCATCAACATCCATTTTTTACTCCTCTGTTTGGAGTTGTTTGTACAGTTGTTGTAGCATAACCTTCAAA
>NW_019504841.1:0-865 GCF_002814215.2 Seriola lalandi dorsalis
CGTCATAGTATGGCTAGGCATGAGATGAAATAATATAATTAGGCATAAAATGTCAAAAAAACAAAATAATATAGTATGGCATAAAATGTCAAAAAATACAACATAGCATATTAAGGCATAAAAGGTCATAAAAACGTCATAGTATGGTCAGGCATCAAACTAGATAGTATAGTAAGGCATAAAATGCCAAGAATCAACAAAAATTATTATGGCAGAAAAATACCAAAAAACGTCATAGTATAGTAAGGCAAAAAACGTCAAAAATACAACATAGCATATTAAGGCATAAAAGGTCATAAAAACGTCATAGTATGGCTAGGCATGAGATGAAATAATATAATTAGGCATAAAATGTCAAAAAAACGTCATAATATAGTAAGGTAAAAAACGTCAAAAATACAACATAGCATATTAAGGCATAAAAGGTCATAAAAACGTCATAGTATGGCTAGGCATCAGATGAAATAATATAATTAGGCATAAAATGTCAAAAAATACAACATAGTATATTAAGGCATAAAAGGTCATAAAAACGTCATAGTATGGTCAGGCATCAAACTAGATAGTATAGTAAGGCATAAAATACCAAGAAACAGCAAAATATTTTATGACAGAAAATACCAAAAAACGACATAGTATGGCAAAAAACGTCAAAAATACACGTGGCATATTAAGGCATAAAAGGTCATAGAAAGGTCATAGTATGGCTAGGCATGAGATGGAATAATATAATTAGGCATAAAAATGCCAAAAAAAACGACATAGTATAGTATGGCAAAAAAGGTCAAAAATACAACATGGTATATTAAGGCATAAAATGTCATAAAAACGTCATAGTATGGTCAGGCATCAAACTAGATAGTAT
>NW_019504842.1:0-815 GCF_002814215.2 Seriola lalandi dorsalis
TGTTGATGTTGTTGATGATGTTGTTGATGTTGTGAATGTTGATGTTGTTGTTGTGGATGTTGATGTTGTTGTTGATGATGTTGTTGTGAATCTTGTTGATGATGTTGTTGTTGTTGATGTTGTGGCTGTTGCTGTTGTTGATGATGTTGTTAATGTTGTGAATGTTGATGTTGTTGATGTTGATGATGTTGTGAATGTTGATGTTGTTGATGTTGATGATGTTGTTGATGTTGTGAATGTTGATGTTGTTGTTGATGATGTTGTTGCTGTGAATGTTGATGTTGTTGATGTTGATGATGTTGATGTTGATGATGTTGTTGAAGTTGTGAGTGTTGATGTTGTTGTTGATGATGTTGTTGCTGTGAATGTTGATGTTGTTGATGTTGATGATGTTGTTGATGTTGTGAATGTTGATGTTGTTGTTGATGTTGTTGATGTTGATGATGTTGTTGATGTTGTGAATGTTGATGTTGTTGATGTTGTGAATGTTGATGTTGTTGATGTTGTGAATGTTGATGTTGTTGTTGATGATGTTGTTGCTGTGAATGTTGATGTTGTTAATGTTGTTGATGTTGATTACGTTGTTGTGGATGTTGTTGATGTGGATGTTGTTGTTGTTGTTGTGAATGTTGATGTTGTTGATGTTGTTGATGTTGTTGATGTTGTTGTTGTTGTTGATGTTGTGGCTGTTGATGTTGTTGATGATGTTGTTGATGTTGTGAATGTTGATGTTGTTGTTGTGGATGTTGATGTTGTTGTTGATGATGTTGTTGTGAATCTTGTTGATGATGTTGTTGTTGTTGATGTTGTGGCTG
>NW_019504843.1:0-3042 GCF_002814215.2 Seriola lalandi dorsalis
AAAATGTCATAGTATAGTAAGGTATAATAAGACATTTTTTAAAAATCATAGTATAGTAAGGCATGAAAATGTCATAGTAAAGTAAGGCATAAAACTGTCATAGTATAGTCAGGCATATGTCATAAAAACATTAAAGTATAGTAAGGCATAAAAAACATTAAAAAAAACATCAAATATAGTAAGGCATAAAAATGTCATAGTATAGTCAAGCATAAAATGTCATAAAAACGTCATAGTATAGTAAGGAATAAAATGTCATAGTATAGTAAGGCATAAAAACATCAAAGTACAGTAAGCCATAAAATGTTATAGTATAGTAAAGCATATAATATCATGAAACCGTCACGCTAGAGTAAGGCATAAAAACATCAAAAAACATCATAGGATAGTATAGCATAAAAATATCATAGTATTATAAGGCATGAAATGTCATAGTATATAAAATGTCTTAAAGACGTCATAGTATAGCAAGGCATAAAAACATTTTTTAAAAATCATAGTATAGTAAGATATAAAATGTCTGTAATGCATTATAGTATAGTAAAGTATGAAAACATCAAAAAATCATACTATAATAAGGCATGAAAACATCAAAGTACAGTAAGCCATAAAATATCATAGTATAGTAGAGCATAAAATGTCATAAAAACATCATAGTACAGTAAGGCATAAAACGTCACACTATAGTAAGGCATAAAAACATCAAAAACATCTTAGGATAGTAAAGCATAAAAACGTCATACTATAGTAGGGCATTAAATGTTATAAAAACATCATAGTACAGTAAGCCATAAAATGTCATAGTATAGTAAGGCATAAAAAGATTTTTTAAAAATCATAATATAGTAAGGCATAAAATGTCATAAAAACATAATAGTATAGTAAGGAATAAAAACTTCAAAAAACATAATAGTATAA
This sequence comes from Seriola lalandi dorsalis, assembly GCF_002814215.2. Classification (NCBI taxonomy): domain Eukaryota; kingdom Metazoa; phylum Chordata; class Actinopteri; order Carangiformes; family Carangidae; genus Seriola; species Seriola lalandi. The sequence continues at coordinate 919 of NW_019504843.1, forward strand.
GAAGGCATAAAATGTCATAGTAGAGTAAGACATAATTTTTCTTAAATGCATTATAGAATAGAAAGGCATGAAAACATCAAAAACATAATAGTATAGTAAGGCATAAAAACATCAAAAAAACATCATAGTATAGTAAGGCATAAAAACATCAAAAAGCGTCATAGTATAGTAAGGCATAAAATGTCTTTATTACAACATAGTACAGTAAGGCATTAAAATGTCATAGTATAGTATGGCATGAAATATCATAAAAACGTCATAGTATAGTAAGGCAGAAAATCATCAAAAAAACATCATAGTATAGTAAGGCATAAAAACATCAAAAATCATCATAGTATAGTAAGGCATAAAATGTCTTTAATGCAATATATTACAGTAAGGCATTAAAATGTCATAGTATAGTAAGGCATAAAAACATCAAAAAACATCATAATATAGTAAATCATAAAATGTCTTTAATGCAATATATTACATTAAGGCATTAAAATGTCATAGTATATTAAGGCATTAAATGTCATAAAAACGTCATAGTATAGTAAGGCAGAAAAAATTATCAAAAAACATCATAGTATAGTAAGGCATAAAAACATCAAAAAACATCATAGTATAGAAAGGCATAAAAACATTAAAAAACATCATAGTACAGTAATGCATTAAAATGTCATAGTATAGTAAGGCATAAAATATCATGAAAACGTCTTAGTATAGTAAGGCAGAAAATCATCAAAAAACATCATAGTACAGTAAGGCATTAAAGTGTCATCGTATAGTAAGGCATACAATATCATAAAAACGTCATAGTAAAGTAAGGCATAAAAACATCAAAAAACATCATAGTATAGTAAGGCATAAAAACATCAAAAAACATCATAGTACAGTAAGGCATTAAAATGTCATAGTATAGTATGGCATGAAATATCATAAAAACGTCATAGTATAGTAAGGCAGAAAAACATCAAAAAACATCATAGTATAGAAAGGCATAAAAACATCAAAAAACATCATAGTATAGTAAGGCATAAAATGTCTTTAATACAACATAGTACAGTAAGGCATTAAAATGTCATAGTATAGTATGGCATGAAATATCATAAAAACGTCATAGTATAGTAAGGCAGAAAATCATCAAAAAACATCATAGTATAGTAAGGCATAAAAACATCATAATATAGTAAGTAATAAAATGTCTTTAATGCAATATAGTACATTAAGGCATTAAAATGTCATAGTATATTAAGGCATTAAATGTCATAAAAACGTCATAGTATAGTAAGGCATAAAAACATCAAAAAACATCATAGTACAGTAAGGCATTAAAATTTCATAGTATAGTAAGGCATAAAATATCATAAAAACGTCATAGTAAAGTAAGGCATAAAAACATCAAAAAACATCATAGTATAGTAAGGCATAAAATGTCTTTAATGCAATATAGTACAGTAAGGTATTAAAGTGTCATAGTATAGTATGGCATGAAATATCATAAAAACGTCATAGTATAGTAATGCAGAAAATGTCTTTATTACAACATAGTACAGTAAGGTATTAAAGTGTCATAGTATAGTATGGCATGAAATATCATAAAAACGTCATAGTATAGTAATGCAGAAAATCGTCAAAAACATCATAGTATAGTAAGGCATAAAATGTCTTTAATGCAATATAGTACAGTAAGGCATTAAAATGTCATAGTTTAGTAAGGCATAAAAACATCAAAACACATCATAGTATAGTAAGGCAGAAAATCGGCAAAAAACATCATAGTACAGTAAGGCATTAAAATGTCATCGTATATTAAGGCATAAAATATCATAAAAACGTCATAGTATAGTAAGGCAGAAAATCATCAAAAACATCATAGTACAGTAAGGCATTAAAATGTCATAGTATAGTAAGGCATAAAATATCATAAAAACGTCATAGTAAAGTAAGGCATAAAAACATAAAAAAACATCATAGTATAGTAAGGCATAAAAACATCAAAAAACATCATAGTACAGTAAGGCGTTAAAATTTCATAGTATAGTAAGGCATAAAATATCATAAAAACGTCATAGTATAGTAAGGCATAAAATGTCTTTATTACAACATAGTACAGTAAGGCATTAAAATGTCATAGTTTAG
>NW_019504844.1:0-610 GCF_002814215.2 Seriola lalandi dorsalis
ACTGGAGTGATGACAGAAGATTTTTCAGTCTGATCTGTGACAGCACTGTCCTGTTCCTCAACTGGCAGTGCTGATGGCTTCTCAGTGCTAAACAATGAGGATACAGTAGGAGCTGCTATTGGTGCCTCAGTGCTGAATAATGATGAAGCTGTAGCTGTGACAGAGGAGGTTGAAGAGAACATGTCTGGGGTTTGGGAACCTGAGCCTTCTTCATCTCCTGGAGTGGAGGTAGAAGATTTTTCTGTCTCATCAGTAACAGGAGAAACCGAGGGCCTTTCTGTCTGATCTGTGACGGTGCTGTCTTGTTCCTCAACTGGCAGTGCTGTCGGTTTCTCAGTGCTAAACAACGATGAACCTGTAGGAGCTGCAGTGTCTTTGCTGGACATCACAGTCGTCTGTTCTCCTGAGCTCTCTTCATCTGTGGTTGGGAAAGCAGAACTTTCCTCTGGTGTTACTGAATCTTCCTTTGTCTGACTTGTGGTAACAGTCTCTGGTGTTTCAGGTGCCACTGATGTTGGTTTCTCAGTACTGTAGAGAGATGAAGCTGCAGTAACACCAATTTTTGAAGTATCACTTATTTCAGATTCCTGTGATGCTGTGACTGATGTCG
>NW_019504845.1:0-656 GCF_002814215.2 Seriola lalandi dorsalis
CTGTGACCAGACATCCTGACAGACTGAAGACACACAAAACAACACATTACACAATCTGAGGGTGGACTGGACAAGTTACTGCATCACTGGGATCCAGTACATTACCATCACCACCAGTCTATCAAACTGGAATTTCATCCATGTGACCAGTAATATAAACCAACAATCAGACATCACTGGCAGCACGCTACGTTTCCTTATCAGCTGCTCTCAGTTTCAGTTGTTGGTTAAAACAAACTTAAATACACAAAGAGAGAATTTCAGCCATAAATCAAACTTGTTCACACTCTCTCATTAATCACCCAGTGTTGTTGAGCTTAGAGAAAACTTTTTTAGACCAAGGATCACTTAACCACTAAAATAAAAGTCTAGCACCACTGAACTCCTAACGCCTGAGCCTCTCTACTCTCACAGGGTAACGGCAGTAGGTGAATGAAATGCAGTAAGAAACGTGGCCTGCAGGAAGCTGAACTGGAGTCCCAGTGTATATGCACCCTAACCAGTCGGTCATCAGGTTGCTCCATTTTACAACAGAGTTTTATTTATCTGCAAACCCTGTTTCTCACACACTCCACAGCAACAGGTGGTGCTGTTTATGTAGCATCAAATTTATCATACACGTATGAACGTTGGTCAGATGTCATCAAACGCACCAC
>NW_019504846.1:0-3038 GCF_002814215.2 Seriola lalandi dorsalis
TTTTAATTTTTTTTTTTTTTTTTTTTTTCAGTCAAAACAGTTAATATTCTGAACACACAAATGTGCACAAAAATAACACAATAGTAGCCAAGGTGAGGCAAATGTACCTTTATAGACCATGATTGTAACTGGTAAGATAATAGAGAGTTACAAGAACAAGTAAACCATTGTTTCACATACACTTTGGTTACCTTTCAGTCAGTTTCGTGTTTCATTTTGGCTGCTTTACGGTCGACTGAACATGCTGCTCTCTCCCACTCTTCTGTCAACTCGGAGAACCACAGCAAGCATGGGCGACTGCAGATTCACCAAGCAGTACTGGTGACGCTTTAAAGACCCCCTCCTATGACAAATAATTTTTTAAAACTTGTTTAACCTTGTAACCTTGTTTTTATATGACGCAACACATATCATGAGCAAAACAAGCAGTCAGTGCCATAGCTGACTATTCCCACCTTGGAACTGTAGTGTACCAAAAACATAGATTCAGACAGCTAGGGTTTCATATGTCACAAATAAAGGAGCCAATCCCGTAAGGGGAAGGGGCAAAAGAAACCCAAAAATGTTGTCAGTACAGAAAGCAAAAGTTTGCATTAGCGCAACCACTAAGGCTGCTCCAGCTACTGCCACATTCTAACAATCTAACAACATAAAGAAATAATAAACTATGTTTACCGATCTGATACATCTGCTAGTTGCTGATTGTAGGTGCACAACAGACTCCTCATCTGAGTCCGGGTCTGACTGAGTCATGTATGGCTAAGTCTCTCTGATGTTTCCTCTAACACATCTTGACACGTATTGCCTTTTCACCTGTTAATGTAGCACTAGCAGTGGTGGTGGGTGGGGCGCGAGGCCTGATCCAGAATTTCTCAGTGAGGAAGTATGTGTAGATGTGCTTCCAGCGCCTTTTCAGAGGTTTTTATTATTTTTATGTGGAAAACTACTAAACAAAATTTTAATCATAGCACAGTATTTTTTACATACTTTAAAAGGTGTCGGCGGGGACTTTAAGGGAAAGTAGCTAATGTTTTCCCAAAATGTAACTACATTTGTTGCTATGATCTTCTGTAAAGTGACTAAAAAGGTCCGAAAAGTCAGTTGCGTGTTTTATCTAGTCACCTTGAAAGTGTTTCAACAATGTGTGTCAGTCGGCCAGTCAGTCAGTCAATAGGGCACATTCACTGTCTGAGGCTGCACCACAAAATTGAATGGCAGGAGCCCTGCAAATGCTACTCACCTGTCTTCTTCAACTGAAATGATGGAGTAATGAGCCATTCTCTGGCAGCTGTTTAGGCAGAAAAATGATCAGGCAAGACCAGGCAAAGAAAAAGAGACTGTGCACATGTCATGTGGATCTTTTCTTGCCTACTACCCTGGTGTAGTTTAGCTAATGTTCCTTCTTGGACTGACATTTCTTCAAGGATGTTTATCCTGGATCGCTGGGTATTTGTGGTCGCTGAGTTGGTTAAAGTCGTGAGCTCACTCTCCATGTCTGCTCTGATTTGTGTTTTTTTTCTTTTCTTTCAGGCCCTGGAGTAAGTGACCTGTGAATATAGTCACACTGGGGATTTTCTAAAGGACTTCCTTGCTTCTGTAAGAGTGTAGGGACATCTGACATTGGGAAGCCCTGCAGGTATGTCAAGATAAATTCATATCATCTGTTGTGTATTTTTACCTTTTTAATTCATTTATGTCAGGTTTGGATTAAAAAATCAGTTTGGAATAAAAAGGCAACTAAATATATATGTCCAACAATATTTAGATAAAATCCACAACAACCACATACATGGTAATCCAAGCACATACACACCAACTGTATTTAAATTTATCTATACAGAACTTAACCACACATTATTTGAAAGTAACTTAAGAGATAAAGCTATAACAAAAAGAAACCATAAAACAAGGCTGAAAAAAACAATGAAAACTGTTTATGTGAGTCACAGGTGGAGCAAAAGCAAATCATGTGTATTTAAAGGTGAATATTCAGCTAGCAGGCCTGATGTCACTGGGCCATCTGCTCCAGTGTTTGGGTCCCCTGACAGTGGAAGCCCAATTACCCCTAGTTTATAGTATATCACAGAAAATTAAGATGTTTGTTATCCTCAACTTGCGCTTAAATTTGATTTTCAGCATTGCACAGCCTGGAATTTATAATAACACACGTGTGGCAAATGGTAAAATTGAGATATTAGTAACTATATGCAATTAATATGATGAGCACTGTGGAGTAATAGATGATACTTGTCCGATTCCTCCTAATGGTCAGACTCTGCACCACCATGTCCTCATTTCTGTAAAACACTGCAGCAAATGGGAAGAAAGAAGATTTTGGTGGAGCTGTCCTCTGGGATTTTTCTATTTTCATAAATTACATATAGACTTAAATAGCTTCACTAACCACAGTGTGAAAACCTTTACATTTAAAGAACAATCACATTCAATGAAGTGTGCCCATATTTTGCTGAACAGGGTGCGTGTTTCTTATGAGTCGTAAGAGGATGGTGTCATGACAGTTGATTTAATATGATTTAAGCAACCAAGCAATATTTGGTGTGTAGGTTGCGACATCAGGTACCAAAAAACAATGTCTAATGCCACTTTCAATTTGGCGTAGTATACTGACGACAGCTGATGTTGATATTTTGTTGATTTGAAGTCCTGTTGTTAAGTAACCAAAATCACAGTCTAGTTGTGAGCAATACTCAATATCTGTTCACTTAGCCAACGTTGGGTTTTGACAGCAACCCAATTTTCATTCCCAACCAAAATTTTACATCTGTCCAATCCGGTGCCTGCTGTGATGCTGCCCCTGATGGTCACCAAGTCATGCTAAGTCAAGTAGCTTTTAGCAAACAAGTACCTGTCTTTTGAAAACAGGTTTGGAGCTGTAGACACAGACATAAAGATAAGCGATCCAAACAGTAAATAAAAAGCAAATCCTGCTTCGTGGACGAGCTTGTGTTATTTGAATGGAATTCTTACATTCGTAATTGTATTTTGTCAAGACAAAAAAAAAAAAAAAGGAAAAAAAA
>NW_019504847.1:0-4103 GCF_002814215.2 Seriola lalandi dorsalis
GTACACTCTGGTCTCTCCACTGCGGCACTGTTTTCTCCACACCGACAGATAGATAGATACTTTATCTATCCCCCTAGGGGAAATTCAGATGTCCAGTAGCTTATTGGAAACGTTGGCCTCCATCTTACATTGCACCTCTAAACAACAGTCTTGAGTGAGACCCACCCAGAGGAAAAATGGTCCTGATGGAGCATGTAAAGGATGGCATCATCCACTCCAATGTGTTCCTTGTAGGTGAACTGTCGGGGGATGCACATTCAACCTGTGGCCTCAGAAGGCGGAGAAGCAGCTGCTTCAGGGTCTTCATTATGTGTGATATGAGGGTCACTGGTCTGTAGTCATTTATCTGAGCAAGTCGTCCTACCTCAGGTATTGGAACAAGACATGATGTTTTCCACAGGACCGAGACCCTCCCTGTTTGTAGACTTAAGTTGAAGATCGTCTGGAGAGCCTCAGCCAGCTGGGCTGCACAGTCTTTTAACAGCCTTGGACATACAATGTCCAGGCCTGTTGCCTTTCCAGGATGTAGCCTCTTGAGCTACATACCCCAGTATGGAAGGAGTTGCAGCTGCAGTGTCAGGTTGTGGAGGAGATGCCATAGGAGAAGCTGCAGTTGAAGGAGTGGGAGAGAGAACAGGTGAGGCTGTGTCAAACCTGTTGTAGAACAGGTTGAACTCATTGGCCTTGCCCACATCCCCTCGTGTTGCCTGGCTGTTCTTCTCTTTATAGCCAGTGATGGTCCTCTTCCACTTCGACACCCAGTGTTGTTGTGCTGCAGCTTCCTCTCTGCTTTCCTTTTGTAGTCCTCCTTCGCCTGCTTTAATCTCTTCTTCAGCCCATGTTGCACACCCTGAGTTCTCCCTGTCTCCGTCCCTGAAGGTCTCCTTTTTCTGGTTGAGGAGGTTCTTGAAGTTACTGGTGATCCAGGGGTTGTTGTTTGGAAAGCAGTGTACAGTCCTTGCTGGTATTACAGTGTCCATACAGAAGTTGATGTAGTCTGCGGTACATTCAACCATTTAATCAAGGTCAGTGTCCTTGCTGTTAGCATTTTCCTGTGACTCAAACAGTACATTCCAATCTGTGCACTCAAAATAGTCCTGTAGAGAATCACTGGCCTCCAGTTGCTGAACAAGTGGTGGGTTGCAACCTACCACAGTACACAGGGTTTGTAGGAAGGCTGAAGAAAAAACAGATTATGATCTGATCTGCCAAGTGGTGGTAGAGCTGAAGCAGTGTAAGCTTCCTTGATGTTTGCATACAACAGATCAAGGGCCTGATTTACTAAAGCTTTGCAGCGTAAAAACGTGCGCAAACGCGACAGCATGAGCAAACACCAACCGGGCGCACCGAGGATTGCGCCTGTCAGTCGGGCAAAATAACACGCGCTATCCATTTTGCGCTTCTGCCTTCATGAATATCTACTATAGGCGTGCCTGCCAGAACGCGCAAAATATTGGGAGGAGTAGATGCAAATGGAATCATTTTGCGCATGCAATGTGATTTACCAAAACTGAAACTAATTGCGCTGATTATTTTTGCGTCTATATTTAGCACGTTTGAAAGTCAAGTCTGAGGCTACCTGGCACAGCCGTGCGCACAGATGGCTGCGGTCATTGTTGCAAGGAGGCGACGTAGGCACGACAGGCAACAGAGAGAACGCATCTTTTCTGTTCGTGTCACTCTTTTTGGAATGGCAGAAGAAAAAATAATCGAGACATATATATATATATATCCTAATAACGGTTAAATTCCTTTGCTGTAACTCAGAAATGTGCTTTTTTGCCTCTTGTACCAGCACCTCCAATTCCGTGGCTTCAAATTTGCTTTTGTGCTTCCGTTGGGTCTGCTCGTTTGCATTCGCCATGGTGAACACCCTTAACTCGCGCAAAATTCTCATTTCAATAGGGCGGGCTCAATCACTTTTGCGCCTGTAGTCAATTACGCTGTTAATCTAAGTAAATCACCCGCAAGCCCCAAACAGGCAGCGCGCGCAATCTATCCGTGTGTGCACGCAATTTAGCGCTCTTTATTTGGGATCTAAGTAAATCAGGCCCCAAGTGTTTTATTTTCCCTTGTGGGACAGTTAACATACTGAGCAAAGCCAGTCAGGTGAGATGTGAGAGTGACATGGTTAAAATCCCCCAACATTGCAATGAATAAATTAGGGCGCTAGGTCTGTACCCTCGCAACAGTCTCGTGAATGATGTCACACGCGACTACAGTCTCTGCTCGTGTTTTTTTTTTTTTTAAGTATATTTTTTGGGCTTTTGTGCCTTTATTGGACAGGATAGTGGAGAGAGACAGGAAATGGGGAGGCAGAGAGAGGGGGAATGACATGCAGTAAAGGCCGTCCGATGCGGGACTCGAACCGGGGCCAACTGCAGCGAGGACTGTAGCCTCTACACATGGGGCACCTGCTTAGACCACTACGCCACACGACGCCCCGTCTCTGCTCGTGGTTGAATGAAAACAACAATGGCGACGATGACAGAGAACTCCCTCGGTACATAATACGGTCTAAGAACAACTGCCAACAGTTCAATATCCTAATAGCAGATCCTCTCCTTCACTTCCACAAGTAGAACCAGTTCTCCACCTTTATTCTTTTCATGTGCTCTGGAGTCTCTGTCCTCTCGTACGGCAGTGACACTGGGTAAATTCACACAATGGTCAGGAGTGTTGTTGTTTAACCAGGTCTCACATGAGACTACATTCACGATATGCTTGCTTACATGACCGTATACGTGAAAATATAGGTATAAAAGTATTAGTATTAGTCACAATAAACACAACAGATATCTCACCAGACAGTGGTGAGATATCTGGCATCACATCAATTCATGACAATGTGAAGCACTGTATCATGGGCGACCTGTCAAATTTCATGTCAATAGCAGTGTCTCAAACAGTGTTTGAGATAGTAATGATTTTATGCACTCTTTAAAGGGGACATATTATGCTCCTTTTCAACAAGTTTGAATAAGTCTCAGAGGTCCCCAAGACATGTCTTTGAAGCTTCTTGCTAAAAAATCCACTCCGAGCCTATATTTCAGCATGCCTGTAAACCCCTCTTTTTCAGCCCTGTTCAGAACAGGCTGTTTCTGTGTCTATAGCTTTAAATGCAAATGAGCTGTGCCTGACCACGCCCCTCTTCGGAAGGGGATGCCGTTTGGGCTTCTGGCACCATGCTCTCATGTTTACGGTGACCGTGACCGGCGACCTGGCGTCGGTAGCGATTTGGTTCAACCACACGACTTTTATCCAGAATCTGACCCAGAGGGACAGGCTGCTGAAGAAGTTCAAACTCTACAGATGCTGACAAAGTAAATCATTTTTCTCTGTTTTGAGCAGAGATGCTCATCATGACATCTTCCTTTATGTAGTAAATTTATTTTGTGTATCACAATGAAGGCTGTAAATCAGCATAAACATGTCTGACAGCAACAGAATCTCTGAAGCAATTCTCTGTCCTGCCAGAATGTTGTGGAGAGGGTGGTTGGTATTGTCCAAGATAGCCTCTATCTTACATTGCATGTTAGTCCAGACCTCTCGCGAAGCACAGATGCAGCCTTTTTGACCAGCTTGTACAGTCTCCTTGTGTTTTTGTCTTGACATGCCGTTTCCCCAGCGCACAAAAAAAAGGACAATGGGCACCACAGACTGATGAAAGATGCAGCATTTCACTGCAGACGTCAATGGACCTGAGCCTCCTAAGGAAAATGAGCCGGCTCTGCACCTTCCGGTAGATGGCATCCATGTTCAGAGACCAGTCCAGTTTACTGTCCAGGTGCACACCTTGGTAAGTGTGCACCACCTCAATGTCCTTCCTTCTAATCTTGACGGACTGAAGGGTGGGCCTCGACCGAAAGTCGATGACCATCTCCTTGGTCTTTGAGGTGTTTAGAAAGAGGCCGTTCTTGTCGCTCTATTCAGTGAAGGCCATGGTCAGATCCCTGTTCTCCCATTCCTGCCTGTTCCTGATACACGCCAGAATAATAGCTATTCTGGATGCGGCAAAACTTGTATTTAAAGAGTTGTATTTAAAGTCTGCTGTATACAGGGTGAACAGGAACGAAGCCAGAACAGTCCCCTGTGGAGCCCCA
>NW_019504848.1:0-1873 GCF_002814215.2 Seriola lalandi dorsalis
TTATTTATTGTCTATCATTATCTTTTCATTAACTAATGCACCAAAATATTATTTCCACCTGCCTAATATGCTGTTGGTCCTTTGCATGCCACCAAAATGGATGGAGATGGTGCAGCTAAGCAAAGCGACGCAGTTAGTTTTGCCTTAACAACAGAACTTTAGAGTAATCAAAAAAACTGTTTAGTGCAACAGGCTGCAGATCTGGATACAAAATGTTGTAGCTACGCGCTTTGGGCAGTACCCTGAATCTTTTCTTTCTTTTGGTTTGCACTGTGGCGTTACCTCTCCCACAAGAAGTTAATATAAAAGTGCAAAAGGACACCATTTATGGCTTAAAATCAAAGTGCAAAACCTCTCTGCTTAACACAATAAGAGCCAGCAGTATTTTACAGTGTGACAGTGTCTCTGCACGACAGGCTCTGTCTTTGATTCTTTCATGTGCTGCCAGCGGTTGTTGGAGTGTCTGAAGTGTTGGCTGCCCACAGTCCCTCAGGGGATGGCGGCTCGGTTCGCCCTCATTCTTCCACATAATAAAGAGACAGCTCTTCCTGACCAGTTCCTCCTATTTTTACAGTAAATCCCACTTCAACAGGACTAGTGTCATCTCTAATGTAAAACATTTGCTGCCATAGCTTTACAATAACCCCTACAAAATCAAGAAAACACAACAAGCGACTAACTAACAATAATACCCTTTATTCCCTTGATTAATTAATTTCAACAGTAATTGTTGTTAGTTAAATGCTACTTGCTCATAGCTTTTTTTGCAGTGCTGGGTGCGCAATCATGCAATTCTATCAAGACCTGTTAACATATTGTGGAGTTTTTCTGCCCTCTAGTGGTCAGAAAAAAATCAATTAATGCAGCTTTAAAGATGAAAAACTAAAATGCTGATAGAGAAATTTTTTATTGCTGGAACAAAACTTCAGTATGTGTAGGTCTATTCAACATCAACATCATTCAGCATCTATATTTGGTCAGCATGGATTTGACCTGCAAACAAAATGTTTGAGCTGCTTGTCTACAACATCTAAACGGCTGCCTATAACGAGTTGTGCAGCACGCTACTGTGTATTTGAGAATGTCCTTCCATAAAAAAAAAAACACACCAGAGGTCATTTGTGCAAGCAGCTCATTATGACCTATAGTTACCTTTTGGATCAGTCTTTTAGCATGATGACACATTGACATTACAGTGACCAAGCCCCCTAGTGGCCGTAGTAATGATGACGAGAGCAAAGGAGGAAGTCGGGGAATGTTGACTGCTGTTCGTCAGCGTGATTAATATTATAACTATGACATCAGAGGTCCTCTAACCTTAACAAAATATATTTATCCCAAACCATGATCTTTCCCTAAACCTAACCAAGTTGTTTTTGCACCTAAAAACAGCCAAAGCTTTCCCATAGCACTGTCACAAATAAAAGGGTGAGTTATTCATTTTTCAACAGTCATTTATAAAAATTTGTATCTGTGGCTTCTCTAGTGTTGCTAATTCAGGAAATGCTTCTATGGGTTGTATCAGGGGGCCCTGCCCATAGACAAACTGTAGACTATGTGGTTGTTAAGGCTGGAGGACTTCACACTTCACACTCAAAAAAAAGAAGAAGAGAAAAACACTGATACTACTGTCTGATACTGGTTAGAAAAGGTGATTGTTGAGTTCACACACATGATATACTTGAGCCGAAACTGCTGAGACAGTACATTAATTTTCCAATAAACCACTTTAATATAGCTGCTTTTCATTCTCTGTTAATTTCTCTTCCCTTTCCTATTGTTTCTACAGTGGTCTGTCACTTCCTTATTGAACCCAGGGCTGTAAAATATTGATATGTTTAAGAGCAGGGGTGAAGGGAAGCGTATGAATCCA
>NW_019504849.1:0-1968 GCF_002814215.2 Seriola lalandi dorsalis
TTCAGTCTTTTCATTCGAGTGCTTTAAAATGGTGAAGCGTTGTGTCATTATTCCCTTTCAAACTGTCACAAAGAGATAACGTTAGGTGGGAGGGGTACAGGATGAAATGAATGCAAGGAAGGTCTTTATATTTCAGATTTTCATTCATGAAAGAGCTTTGGGTTGTGTTTGCAGTTGTTAGTCATCTTCAGACATGTAATTCAGAGCAGAATAATGCAGCACAAAAGCTCCAAAGTGTCAAATTGTCTGCAACAATAATGCACAACGATTTATTCATTTATTTTTGTGTGCCCAGTTAAGGGTGATAAACCTTGTTTTTGTAATAAAACCTAAATAAATGAGAAGGTTAAAGATGGATTAAAGTGGAAAGTGAAATGGTACTTAGTAAGTAGGGAGGAGAAACAGTGAAGAAAGAAGGGTCAGAAGGAAAGGTCAAGGGAATGAATGAAAGGAGGACAGAAAGGAAAAATAAGGGAAAGAAAGAAAGAAAGTAAGTGCATGTAAATGTTGTTAAATGTTTTGTGAATTCCAAAATAGGAGTGAAAGATGAAGAGACCAAGGGAAAGCAGAGTGGGAGACAGAAGTAGAGAGAAGGAGAAGTTAGGAAAAAACTAAAAGATGATGGAAGGACAGAAAGGAGAAGGGCAGGAATGAAGGGGGAAGAGCAAAAAAAAATCTAGAAAGTTTTGTCTAGGATAAAAGGAGGGAGAAATGAAGGGAGGAAACACTGAAGGTCGATGGAGGAAGGAAAGATGGGACAGTGGGGGAAATGGGTTGGAAGGAGAGTGAAGAAAGGTAAAAGTAACATTATAACATTATAACAGTCAAGGTCTGTTTGAAGCTACAGTGTGGTACATGCATGGCACAAGTCTTTAGATTGGATGTGTCCAGTAGCAGCTACAGAGTTGCACCCTGCTGATGCCCATTCAGAATACAGAACATTAACACTGGTGGGCACCTTAAGAATCCAAAGTATGGTACAAATTATAATATCATAGCTGAAAGGGAAACATTAGGATACATCCTCTAGGGACCATGAATGTCTTATGTTTGGCTGGAAAAGCAAAACGTCAAGGGATCTTCAAAGTCATCCTCTGGGGAGCATAAATGCAAAATTCTCCTGGAAATCCATCCAATAGTTGGCACCAACCAACCAACACTGACATCCCTAGAGCCATTCACGGCTACATAGTAATGAGAGGAAAGAGTAAATATGGTGAATGCAAAAAAGAAAAGAGAAGAAATGGAAGGGAAGAAATAAGGAAAAGAGAAGGAGGGAATGAGTAGAAATGAGGCAAGAGGGAGGATATAAAGGAGGAACAAACAGAGGTAGGAAGGAATAAAGGAAACAAAGGTAGGAATTAAAGGTTGCCTGAAAGTGGAGAAAGCAAGTCAACAAGAAGGATTGGATATTTTGTAGGGAAGGAGTGACAACAAGGAAGTAGGAAGGAAGGAAAGGAGACACACACACACACACACACACACACACTAGTCAATAAGACTATTGTGTTGTGGGAGTATCTGAGTTGCTGCTTTATCACTGTCAAGACACATACACATCCTCTCTGTCTTCATCTGTCTCCGTTCACTCGCAAGCCACACACACCAGACTACGTAATATAGTACAAGGTGTTTAGCGTTTCCATCAGTGTCATAATGTGCAAACTCACACACGCACACACACACACCCGCGCACACAAATCTCTGTCGGTGCCGTGATATAAACAGGCTGTTGACAGACGTGAGAGAGAGAAAGACAGAGGGAAAAATAGAGGGACACTGAAAGTTGAGAGGGAGGAGAAAGTGCATCAAAGGAATTGAGAGAATAATTGCAGGTGAAAGGAAGATCGATATGCGATGAAAGCGCGATAAAGAATGGATTTTGTTCTTTTTTTTGCTCTCCCTTTCATTTGTCATCTGGCGGCCTCATGAATATGGTAATCTGCTTTTGTTTGCAACCTTGATGGA
>NW_019504850.1:0-3909 GCF_002814215.2 Seriola lalandi dorsalis
CCGACCGCCAGTCGGACAGCTGATACACTGTATTTACATACATGTCAAAGGTCATTTCATGTAAGATATTTGAAACTGCAATTAAATAATTGTCCTGGTTTCAAATACACAAAGATGACAGGACATCTGTTTGTAAAAATGACTCTGTGTTTACTAAACACCCTCTTCATGCGTATTGTTTATTATATATGCAGAGCAGCTGAGTGAGCCCCCATGTTCCACTGTGATACGATGGTAGAAAGGATACCATTATTCTTTACATTTGGCACAAACACTGACTCATGGATGACATAATTTGATTTTCAAAGGTCAAAGGTTAAAGGTTAAGGTCGTGGTGACCTCATATAACATGATTTAGACCTTGTGAATGCAATAGCTCCAGAAGACTTCAAGGTAACCCCATGAAGTGTGGTGATAATGTTGACTTGGAGACAGGTCAAGGTTCAAGGTCACAGTGACCCCAGAAAACAGTTTTTAACTCATTAAAAAAAAAAAAACTCATAACATAGTAAGATGTAAAAATATATATTATATATAACTATAATATATTGAGACAAAAAGTCAAGAAACGTCATAGTATAGTAAGTCAAAAAAACTCATAGTATAGTAAGGCATAAAACGTCAAAAACGTCATAGTATAATGAGGCATAAAAAGTCCTAAAAACGTCATAGTAGAGTAAGGCATAAAAATGTCAAAATAAGTCATAGAATAGTAAGTCAAAAAACCTCATAGTAAAGTAAGGCATAAAACGTAAAAAAAAACGTCATTGTATTATAATGCAAAAAAACGTCATAGTATAGTAAGGCATAAAAAGTCATAAAAAGACATAGTATAGTAAGGCAAAAAAGCATCATAGTATAGTAAGGCATAAAAAGTCATAAAAACGTCATAGTATAATAAGGCATGAAAAGTCATAGTATAGTAAGGCAAAAAAATGTCATAGTATAGTAAGGCATAAAAAATTCATAGTATAGTAAGGCAAAAAAACGACATAGTATAGTAAGGCATGAAAATGTCATAGTATAGTAAGGCATAACAATGTCATATTATAGTAAGGCAAAAAAACGTCATAGTATAGTAATGCATAAAAAGTCATAAAAAAGTCATAGTACAGTAAAGCAAAAAAACGTCATAGTATAGTAAGGCAAAAAAATGTTATAGTATATTAAGGCAAAAAAACGTCATAGTATAGTAAGGCATAAAAACATCATAGTATAGTAAGGCAAAAAAATGTCATAGTATTGTAAGTCATAAAAACGTCATAGTATAGTAAGGCATAAAAAGTCATAAAAACGACATAGTATAGTAAGGCAAAAAAACGTCATAGTATAGTAAGGCAAAAAATTTTTATAGTATAGTAAGGCAAAAAACGTCATAGTATAGTAAGGCATAAAAAGTCATAAAAAAGTCATAGTACAGTAAAGCAAAAAAACGTCATAGTATAGTAAAGCATAAAAAGTCATAGTATAGTAAGGCAAAAAAACGTCATAGTATAGTAAGGTAAAAAAACGTTATAGTATAGTAATGCATAAAAACGTCATAGTATAGTAAGGCAAAAAAACGTCATAGTATAGTAAGGCATAAAAAGTCAAAAATCGTCATAGTAAGGCATAAAAATGTCATTATAGTAAGGCAAAAAAACGTCATAGAATAGTAAGGCATAAAAAGTCATGAAAACGACATAGTATAGTAAGGCATAATAACGTCATAGTATAGTAAAGCATAAAAAGTCATAGTATAGTAAGGCAAAAAAACGTCATAGTATAGTAAGGCATAAAAATGTCATGTTATAGTAAGGCAAAAAAACGTCATAGTATAGTAAGGTAAAAAAACGTTATAGTATAGTAAGGCATAAAAAGTCAAAAATCGTCATTGTATAGTAAGGCATAAAAACGTCATAGTATAGTAAGGCAAAAAAAATGGCATAGTATAGTAAGGCATGAAAAGTCATAAAAACGACATAGTATAGTAAGGCATGAAAAGTCATAGTATAGTAAGGCATGAAAAGTCATAAAAATGGCATAGTATAGTAAGGCATAAAAATGTCATGTTATAGTAAGGCAAAAAAACGTCATAGTATAGTAAGGTAAAAAAACGTTATAGTATTGTAATGCATAAAAACGTCATTGTATAGTAAGGTAAAAAAAACGTTATAATATAGTAATGCATAAAAATGTCATAGTATAGTAAGGTAAAAAAACTTCATAGTATAATAACGCAAAAAACGTCAAAAAACGTCATAGTATAGTAAGGCATAAAAAGTCATAAAAATGACATAGTATAGTAAGGCAAAAAAACGTTATAGTATAGTAATGCATAAAAACGTCATAGTATAGTAAGGTATAAAAACATCATAGTATAGTAAGGTATAAAAACTAAAAAAACGTCATAGTATAATAAAGCATAAAAATGTCATAGTATAGTAAGGCATAAAAAGTCATAAAAACGACATAGTATAATAAGGCAAAAAAAAGTCAAAAAACGTCATAGTATAGTAAAGTATAAAAAGTCAAAAAACGTCATTGTATAATAAAGCATGAAAATGTCATAGTATAGTAAGGCATAAAAATGTCATAGTATAGTAAGTCATCAAAAGTCACAAAAACGTAATAGTATAGTAAGGCATAAAAACGTCATAGTATAGTAAGGCATAAAAACGTCATAGTTTATAAAGGCATAAAAAGTCAAAAAACGTCACTGTATAATAAAATTAAAAAACAGGGCGTCGTGTAGCGTAGTGGTCTAAGCAGACACCCCATGTGTAGAGGCTGCAGTCGGCCCCGGTTCGAATCCCGCATCGGACTGTTTTTTGCTGCATGTCATTCCCCCTCTCTCTGCCTCCTCGTTTCCTGTCACTCTCCACTATACTGTCCATTAAAGGCATAAAAAGCCCCAAAAATATACTTTAAAAAAAAGTCAAAAAACATCATTGAATAATAAAGCAAAAAAATGTCATAGTATAGTAAGGCATAAAAAGCCAAAAAACGTCATTGTATAATAAAGCATGAAAATGTCATAGTATAGTAAGGCATAAAAAGTCAAAAAAACGTCATAGTATATTACGTCATCAAAAGTAATAAAAACGTCATCGTATAGTAAGGCATAAAAAGTCATAAAAACGACATAGTATAGTAAGGCATAATAACGTCATAGTATAGTAAGGCATGAAAAGTCATAGTATAGTAAGGCATAAAAAGTCAAAAAACATCATTGTAAGGCATAAAAATTCATAAAAACGACATAGTAAAGTAAGGCAAAAAAGCGTCATAGTATAGTAAGGCATAAAAAGTCAAAAAATGTAATAGTATAGTAAGGCATAAAAATGTCATAGTATAGTAAGGCAAAAAAACGTCATAGTATAGTGAGGCATAAAAAGTCAAAAAATGTAATGGTATAGTAAGGCATGAAAAGTCAAAAAATGTAATGGTATAGTAAGGCATGAAAAGTCATAGTATAGTAAGGCATAAAAAGTCATAAAAACGACACAGTATAGTAAGGCAAAAAAAATAAGTAAGGCATAAAAAGTCATAAAAATGTCATAGTATATTACGTCATCAAAAATAATAAAAACGTCATAGTATAGTAAGGCATAAAAAGTCATAAAAACGACATAGTACACTAAGGCATAAAAACGTCATAAAAACGACATAGTATAATAAGGCATGAAAAGTCATAGTATAGTAAGGCATAAAAAGTCATAAAAATGACATAGTATACTAAGGCATAAAAACGTCATAAAAACGACATAGTATAATAAGGCATAAAAAGTCATAAAAACGTCATTGTAAGGCATAAAAATTCATAAAAACGACATAGTATAGTAAGGCAAAAAAGCGTCATAGTATAGTAAGGCAAAAAAGCGTCATAGTATAGTAAGGCATAAAAAGTCAAAAAATGTAATAGTATAG
>NW_019504851.1:0-1575 GCF_002814215.2 Seriola lalandi dorsalis
TAATGTGAAACGTGCTAAGCATAAAAAAAAAAAAAAAAAAAAAGCAGTCCTACATCACAGTGAAATGCCCACCCTGGCGCAGACTGCTCCCCTCTCCCTCTCCTCCAGCCACCCTGCACTGGTGCTCGGCCATGCAGAAAATAAGTGTTGATGAAGGGTAAGAGCATTTTCAACTCTGCATGGCCAAGGTTTTGTGTGTGCTGTGCCTCCTCTGCTGATGCTGCTCTCCTCTCTGAAGACAGAACAGCCCCAAACAGAGCAGCGTAATGAGCACAGCAGGGCGGGAAACCCTGTGCGTCTCCTCCAGGATTTATCATTTATGAACTGAAAGCCCTCAGCTACACAGATGTGTAAATGTGAGCAGCTGTTATTTCGCTTAATCGAACAAAAGGAGGACAGAAAGTTTTAAGAAAGTATAAGTATGTCACTCAAACAAAATCTTATGCTACATATAAATAAAATGTGTTCAACTCACCCAGAAAATAAAATTAAAGAAGAATAACATATATTTAATGCATCTCGTACAGCCCGCCACAGCCATGTTGCCAGTTTTTTAAGCAACTCGTCCTTTTGCCCAAATCAAACACTTTGTGAGGTGAGTCTACTGTCCGGGATCACGCAGTCTCTGCCAGAGGACTCCGTTTATTCAGGCCAGGCGGAGTAAAAGCGTTTCAGTGCTGGAAACTCCTCCTTTATAATCAGGAGTGAAAACCGAGACTGAGAACTGCCCACCAGAGAGAAGAGGAGGCTGAGGGGACAAGCAGCTCTCCATCTGAGAGCGACAATGCACCGAGTCTAAAAATTGTTTTGGAAAGAAAGAAAGAAATAGAGAGAGAGAGAAAGAAAGAGAGAGAGAGAGAGAGAGAAAGAAAGAAAGAAAGAAAGAAATAGAGAGAGAAAGAAAGAGAGAGAGAAAGAAAGAGAGAAAGAAAGAGAGAAAGAAAGAAAGAAAGAAAGAAATAGAGAAAGAAAGAAATAGAGAGAGAAAGAAAGAGAGAAAGAAAGAAAGAAAGAAAGAAAGAGAGAGAGAGAGAAAGAGAGAGAGAGAAAGAAAGAGAGAGAGAAAGAAAGAAAGAAATAGAGAGAGAAAGAAAGAGAGAGAGAAAGAAAGAAAGAAAGAAAGAAAGAAAGAGAGAGAGAGAGAGAGAGAAAGAAAGAAAGAAATAAGGAAAGGAAAATACATTCTTCTTTCTAATAATTGAACATGTTTAAATTTTAAAATGTGCGTCACAGTGTTAAAACATCATGATACTGCTCTCCTCGTGCAGCATTAGTAAGTGTTTCAAGAGAAAATATATTGAATAAGCCAACGTGTGATTACTCTGTCTGCAGGTTTCTGAGATCTCACGATAATAAACAAACGTTAACAAACAATATAAAAGAGGACCAAAAAGTTTTCTGTTTCCAGTGAACAATGGCGCCCTCTGCTGGTGCGTTCAAACACAGGTAGAGGCCCTATTGGCTAATTATTATACAGATCAAGTGCAGCACATTGAGTTGCGCAAAAATTAAATTCTCTCAACTCTCCACTGTCTGCGCACATGCAGACTGTCAGCAGTGTGATTATTACAGGCT
>NW_019504852.1:0-1733 GCF_002814215.2 Seriola lalandi dorsalis
GAGCTGTGGAGGTGTAGGCAGTGGAGGGGAGTCATCACACATCAGATGAATGCGCGTGTCGTCTCTGGTGAGAGCGGTACAACTGAGCCATAGAGGAGAGGCTGGCTTCAGCTGGGGGGCTCCCTGCGTGAGCAGCCACCTCAAATGGGACCCCTCGCCGCTCTCCTCCCGGCCCCACTCCACCTCCGAGCTGCTTCAAAAAGGGACTTGAGAATGACAGAAGTGTTTCATACTGGCACAGTGAGCGGCTCGGACCAGATGGAGTCTTTGTTCTTTCTCTCAAACACACACACACACACACAGCACACACACGTCTGTACTGCACAAAAACCGTGACACATGCAAATGCACACACACACACACACACACACACACACACACACACACACACACACACATACATGGATATTTCCTCACCACGCTGCAGTCTAAAGCCAGGATCACGATGACAGGGGGTGGTGTGATTCTCTTGTCCTCTGTCGTGTTCACATTAGTCATATGCAAATAGGCATTGTGCATAGAGAATGACACAAATCCACCATGTCTAAATCCTCAAAGAAGACTGGTGACGGCTATTTAGTTAACATGATTTATTAAGGTGTTTGACCCAGATAGCACATGCAGCCATTAAATAGTGTTTATTTTAGGTGTTTGGAGAGATAGAATTTGTCATCGCTGGAATTTGAGGACACAAAGAAGATTTGAATGAAAATTAATTTATCAATTTTACTGAACATGTCTCAGCTGGGGTTTTTTTTTTTTTTCTTCAACTAGACAGATGGAAGGCAAAGATGGTGAAATGTAGGAGTGAGTCTTTCAGCCTTATCTTCATTGTGTGACTTAATTATTTGCCCCTCTTTATGACTATAATTTAAAACAATTTGTTGTTTGTTTTTGGCTGTGAAGCTGAATTTAGAGTGGAGTTAGAGTTACTGCAAAAAAGAACGGAGACATTGTTGCTGTTTCAAGCTGCCAGTTTTACTATAAACCATCATCAGTAACAGTAAGAGGCAACAGCTAATAAACACTGTGCAGTGACTAAGATTGCGAGAACATCAACACATATCCATCACCCAGAGCTCTAAACATCATGTAAACATCATGCTGATGAAAAATGCTTCTTGAAGAAACAGGATGTCACAATATTAACTTTGGTTAATTATTCATGCTTTTTTAATAATGTTCACAAATCTCCAACAATTTTTTTTATTTTTTTTCACGTGTTAAGTCTTTGGTTAGATTCTTTTTAATTTGAGGATTTTAGGATTTGCTCTACAATGTTTCCAGTAAATAGATGAATCCATACTTTAGGACTAAAGTCCATCTTGCTCTTACTGGAAGGTTTTTCAAATGCAGTTTCTTATGATCTTTTTCAGGAGATCCAGAAAAATAATTTATTTCCAAGAAATGAACCCAATTTTCTGATTGATGCAAATGAGCAATCAGCTGTCACACCTGCTTTTTATCAGCTGTTCCTGACACCTCTTGCATCTCAAAATGAAAGCTTGAATCTGCAACAATACCTCTGTGTTTTCGTTGCAACTCTACTTTATTACAATCAAATTTTGACAGAACAAAAAACCTTTTAATCAAACTAAATCTGATGAGGCTTTGAATCGGGATATTGATAGTGGTGAGGAGGGAGAGGAAAAGTGAGCAGGAAGCAGAGGATTCAGTGACTACAAATAACCACACAACTCAACGTTCTGGCATTTTCTAATGTTCCACATGGC
>NW_019504853.1:0-2660 GCF_002814215.2 Seriola lalandi dorsalis
ACACAAACTCGGAGATTATGTAACGGAGCTACATTTACAAAAAAAAAAAAAAAAGTCAAAGACAGGTAAGAGAAAACTCCTGTGTGATTATATCAAGAAAAACCACAGCAGAGAACTACACTCCACACAAACACACACTCTGGCACAGAAAAGCACGTACATCCAGTCCTGACATCCCTCTTCTTCCACACCTCTCTCTCTCTCTCTCTCTCTCTCTCTCTCTCTCTCTCTCTCTCTCTCTCTCTCTCTCTCTCTCTCTCCCCCACCAATCAAGCACCCCTCCGCCACCTGCGTCAGCACCGGCTGCAAAAGTTGCTCTTTCAAAGGTAAGCCTGTACACCGATCAATATATGACAATCTGCCCGATCGTCGATATCTCGCCGCTGTTATTTAATGCACTAACGACGTAACAGCGTATCAATCGGACCGGTGTACGCGTTCACAGCTCAGAGCCGCGGAGGAGCGCGCCACATGTAGCCTACATGTACACATTGTACTCTCGATAAAATCATCTGGGAGCGACGCTTTGCATTTTGTGTTCATGTGCATTTGCAGTAGTGAAGATTTTAAAGCTGCTTCTATCGGGCAAAGCTTCAGATTATAGAGAAAAGTGAGGAGGATCTGTTTGCAAGGTAAGAGCTCTTTTCAAAATAAAAAAAAAAGAACAAGGCGTTGGTAATTCAATGATATATTGTTAAGTGGATGCAATGATGTCACAATTACAGGAGACAAAATGTCACATAGGACAATTTGTTCACTAACTTGTTACTGCCAACCCCCCTTGTATAACTATAATCAATATGTGATTTCTCCTTGAGGAAATGTTCAACAAATATTAATTTCAACAAATGAGAATATGACACAATCAACTTTTACCATGTCTTTGTCTCCTGTGCTAGAGAACAGTCTGTGTTATAGGATGTGTAGGATCCGTAGGATGTACAGAGTGTGGGCTACAGCTGGAGTCTGGATTTAGACTCCTCTGTCTTAGTATTGAACATTACTGAAGGAAGCAAACTGATCCTGCTTCCTGCGTATTGAGTTTCACTTTGCTTCCAGCTGGAGCCTGTGCTCCATATCAATATCTTGGGTTAAAAAAAAAACCGAAAAGAACAATTAAAAGTTACTTTAATTCTCATTTAAACCTGCAGCCAAATATTTTATGATTTCATCAGATATGAAGATGGGTCAGTGTGCTGCTTTGTTATATAGTTTTAAGGCTATTATGATGCTCCTATGGTACTTCAGCAGAAATGTTTGTGTCTGTGAAACTCAGTGCTGCACAAAAATATTCTTATAACCCTTATGTACCACTTGAGATCATTTAATATTTAAGTTACCAGTATAGTGCAATATAGTATATATTATATATATATTTTTTTTTTCTATAAACAGACATGTCTGACAGTATAGAGCTCTAATATGTAAACCAGTGTACCTTTTCACACAGCAAACACAGGACCATGCATCCCATCATGCCTCTGTGGACTTGGTTCCCCACTATGTTGACATCCTGATCATAATCACCAATGCTCTTGACGAGCTCCCGCACTTCGTCCGTGTTCTGCCACTGCTTCTCTGTATTCACGGCAGGATTCATACCGTCGCTGAATTCATGATGCAGAGCGTAGCTGATTTGTC
This sequence comes from Seriola lalandi dorsalis, assembly GCF_002814215.2. Taxonomy (NCBI): domain Eukaryota; kingdom Metazoa; phylum Chordata; class Actinopteri; order Carangiformes; family Carangidae; genus Seriola; species Seriola lalandi. The sequence continues at coordinate 1,642 of NW_019504853.1, forward strand.
CTTGAACTTTCGTCCTTGTGCATTGTGTGTTTGTGCCGCTGGCGAACCCTTACAACATGTGTTTGTTCCATGTTGCACTGCAGGAGCCTTCCTCGTAATCCACAGTCAGTTTGGATAGCTAGGTTTATTTTAGGGGGTTTTTGAGCACAAAACAACAAAGTCTGAGTTTCTGTTTTTTTTTTTTGTTTGTTGCTACTGATTACAGTCACTCCCAGGGGTCCTGCAGGGCTTTTTAAGGGGCCCCAGCAATCAGGGCAAATGCTGAGTGCAATGCTGAACTGTTTTCAGCTGCAGGTCCTCTAATGACCACTAGATGGGCCCTAAAATTCACTGTGTCACTGTGCTGATAAAACTGTGAAATTCATTTTTGAATTACAAAATCAGAAGATTCTATAGTCTCGGTAGCTTATCTTCTTTCCTTAAATTGATTAGTTTGATATTCAGTAAAGTTTGACTGTAATTCTAATAATTCTATATATGCATGGCTTACATAGACAAAAACTACTGTAACTTTGCAATACGCCGTGCAGTTGCAATCAAGCCTAGATGCACATTACTCAACAACATGATACATTTAAAGGTCCCATATTTTACACTTTTGTGTTATATTTAAAGTGTTACTCCATAAGAAGATACATTTGTGGTTTTAAGAACCAAAAACCATCTCTATTTAGTTTTACATCTCCTCTCAGGCTCTGGAGCTCTAGTAACAAAAGGTTAGTGAGTCAATCAGAAGAGAGGAGGCTCTGAGCCTCTCTTCTGATTGGCTGTTTTCTGAGTGACCAAATAAAAATATAGCAGATTTCCGGTAAATACTCAGAGAAACCCAATCCTGCAAGTTTGGATGGTGGGTCTAAGTAGGCGGGGCTTGGGGCATGGCTTAGAGCGGTGACTGCTTTGTTGTGACATCACAAAGTTACAAAGGTCCTGACGGCTGGTTTTAAGGCTCAGTTTCTGAATACAGGCTGGGTGCATTTCTCTGTGGACTGAGCGCTTTGATACTTTCACAGTATTAATAT
>NW_019504854.1:0-1833 GCF_002814215.2 Seriola lalandi dorsalis
TATATATATATATATATATTTCCCCGCAAAACGCCGCCCCTTGTTAAAAGCACAATGTACACAAAACCCCCCAAAGCATCATTGAGACTTATGCTACCGCCTCCACGTTAAAATGACTTCTAAAATTTATATTCATTTATAATTATTATGTATTGTATTGGCATTAAAATACTATTATTTTACACTACTTGCTTTAAATAAAGCAGCTAATGCCTCAATATCAACATTTTCTCGTAAAATATGATACAAAATTAGAATATTTTGCTGAAAACAAAGCAGGTTCATGTCAGTGCCACGAGACTCCATATGGAAGCAGCCCATTGGCTGGTTCAACAATGTGACGCAGTAACGCGGAAGTGCTCCACCACCATTAGAAAAAATGGCAGCTTACAGGTGCAGTTACTTGGCTGTGCTGTTTATTCTTTGTGGTTTGTCAGTGTTTATCGCCACAGAGGGTCAAGAAACGACACCAACGGGTGGTCACCGTGCCGCTGTGGTGGACAATGGACAAACAGACACTGAAGCAGCGGAACAAACGGCCGAGCAGCCCGCGGTGGAGGAGAGGCGGTGGGAAGCGACCGTGGTTGAGGATGTGACTCCGAATGAAGCAGCAGCCGACAAACAAGACACTTCTGTCCCTGAAACTGTGCCCCTCTCATCGGTGCCACGACCTAAAGACGATTTTCAGGAGGAATTGGTCATCAGACCGCTGCACTCAGGAGATGTTTACGCCAGCTTCCAGTTCCGCACCCTGTGGGAAACTGACTTCACGAGAGAAAACAAAGGTAGGTTAAGTGCTAGCAGTGAGGTTAACACATTCACACATTCTGATGAACACATTCAGCTAAATTTGAATAAATGATTTATATTAATTTAGATGTTTATTATTATATGCATTCTATTAATGATTTATTTATGGTTTACCAGGGTATCTAACTGCATTGTTACTGAATAGAAACACACTGCAATGTTATTACCAAAACACTTGATTTAAACAGAAACAGAATTTAACATAAAAATGCTATAAAAACAACTAAAAGCTTAAAGAGCTCAGTAAAAAGACAAGCAAAGGATTAGTAAATGATTTATTATTAACCATTAATATAGCCATTCATCACAGTTTATAAAGAAAGAAATATAGCAGACATGTTAATTTTGTGTATGCTAACAGCGTGTATTTGGAAATTCCTACCGTGAGAATGAATGTTTCAGTGTATATGGAAGTGGTGAAAGTCATAAAGTGTCTACATTTATGATATATATATATATATATATATATATATATAGTTAATGTACAGTTATGGTGTAGAATTGTGTTTTATATTCAATATCCATTTTTCTTAGTGGTTTCTTAATGCATCAGAAAAAAATACTCTGATACAAAATGACAAAAGCTTTTTTTTCTCTCTCCTTACTGAAATGAAAAGCTCTTAAACGTTTTTAATCTTTCTTGTTATTTACAGTGGGGAACATAGTTCTATTCTATGTATCGATATTGTAGTAAAGTAAACGTGAGTGTTCATTCATTACTACTACTGTAGCCTCACTCCAGTCTAACACAGGTAAAGTATGGAAGATTATAAACTAGAACTGATCTACAGTCCATAAATTCCAAAAACACCTTGTATTTTCTGTTGTTAATTTATATACATGTCATAGAACAGTGATTTTGCTAACCCTTAACTGTGTAATGTTATATTTTTCAGTGTCCCACTACCGGTTGTTCCCTAAGTCCCTGGGCCAGGTCATCTCCAAGTTCTCAGTGCGAGAGCTGCACATCTCCTTCACGCAGGGCTACTGGAGGACCATGCAGTGGGGGCAGCCCTTTCTGCC
>NW_019504855.1:0-1796 GCF_002814215.2 Seriola lalandi dorsalis
TAAGGCATAAAAAGTGATAAAAAAGTCATAGTATAGTAAGGCATAAAAAGTGATAATATAGTAAATCATAAAATGTCATAAAAAAGTCATAGCATAGTAAAGTATAAAAAGTTATAAAAACGTCATAGTATAGTAAGGCATAAAAAGTCATAGTATAGTAAGGCATAAAAAGTGATTAAAAAAAAGTCATAGTATAGTAAGGCATAAAAAATGATTAAAAAAAAGTCATAGTATAGTAAGGAATTAAAAGTGATAAAAAAAAGTCATAGTATAGTAAGGCATAGAAAGTCATGATATAGTAAGGCATAAAAAGTTCATAAAAAAGAAATAGTATATTAAGGCATAAAAAGTGATAAAAAAGTCATAGTATAGTAAGGCATAAAAAGTCATAGTAAAGGTAAGGCATAAAAAGTCATAAAAAAGAAATAGTATATTAAGGCATAAAAAGTAATAAAAAAAAAGTCATAGTATTGTGAGGTATATAAAGTCATAATATAGTAAATCATAAAATGTCATAAATAAGTCATAATATAGTAAGGCATAAATAGTCATAGCAAAGTAAATCATAAAAAGTTATAAAACCGTCATAGTACAGTAAGGCATAAAAACGTCATAGAATAGTAAGGCATAAAAACGTCATAGTATAGTAAGGCATAAAACGTGATAAAAAAGTAATAGTATAGTAAGGCATTAAAAGGTAATAATATAGTGATGCTTAAAAAGTAGTAAAAATGTAATAGTATAGTACGGTATAAAAAGTTCATAAAAAAGTCAGTATAGTAAGGCATAAAAAGTGAAAAAAAAAGTCATAGTATAGTGAGGCATAAAAAGTGATAAAAAAAAGTCATAATATAGTAAATCATAAAATGTCATAAAAAGTCATAGTATAGTAAGGCATAAAAATTTATAAAAACGTAATAGTATAGTCAATAAGAAGTCATAAAAAAGTCATAGTGTAGTAAGGCATAAATAGTTATACAAACATCAAAGTATATTAAGGCATAAAAAGTCATAGCATAGTAAAGCATAAAAAGTTATAAAAATGTCATAGTATAGTAAGGCATAAAATGTCATAAAAACGTTTTAGTATAGTAAGACATAAAAATTCATAAAAAGTCATAGTATAGTAAGGCATTAAAAGGGATAAAAAAGTCATAGTATAGTAAGGCGTAAAAAGTGATAAAAAAGTCATAGTATAGTAAGGAATAAAAAGTGATAAAAAAAAAGTCATAGTATAGTAAGGCATAAAAAGTGATAAAAAAGTCATAGTATAGTAAGGAATAAAAAGTGATAAAAAAGGTCATAGTATAGTAAGGCATAAAAAGTGATAAAAAAGTCATAGTATAGTAAGGAATAAAAAGTGATAAAAAAAAAAGTCATAGTACAGTAAGGCATAAAAAGTTATAAAAACATCATAGTATAGTAAGGCATAAAAAGTCATAGTATAGTAAGGCATAAAAAGTCATAATATAGTAAATCATAAAATGTCATAAATAAGTCATAGTATAGTAAGGCATAAAAAGTCATAGTATATTAAGGCATAAAAAGTGATAAAAAAAGTCATAGTATAGTGAGGTATAAAAGTCACAATAAAATAAATCATAAAATGTCAAAATATAATAAGTCGTTAAATGTCATCGTATCGTAAGGTGTAAAATGTCATAGTATATTAAGGCATTAAAAAGTAATAATATAATGAGGCATTAAAAAGTAATAATATAGTGAGGCTTAAAAAATAGTAAAAATGTAATAGTATAGTACGGTATAAAAAATTCATAAAAAAGTCATAGTATAGT
>NW_019504856.1:0-1913 GCF_002814215.2 Seriola lalandi dorsalis
TGAGTTGGGAGGCTTCCTGGTGGAGTAAAGTCCTGTCTGGCTGTGTTGCTTTGCTGTTATCTCCTTTGTTCTCCTCACAGAGTTAGCTGTTCCATGCTAACTCTGCTATGACTCCTGTTGCTTGGAAAATCAGCTGGCCTTGTGTCGTAGCTGCTGATTCTGAAGAGAATTTGGTTCACTCTCAGTTGATCCGAAGCAGGTCGCTGCTGTTGAAGAGAAGAGTGTTTGCAGGCTGCTGTGAGCAGGCCCGGCGAGGGAGCTGGTTTCTCAGGTAGCAGAGCTGACCTGGGCTGGGGCCTTGTTGCCCTTTGAAGAGCCGAGAGGAGAGAGCACGAGCTGCTCTCCAGAGCAAGCCAAGAAGAGAAGAGAGAAGAGAAGAAGGAGATCTGTTTTTGTTTGGTGACACCCTTGTCACACACTGACCCACACTGGCTGGCCAGTAAGGTCTGTGGGGGGAAGGGTCGTCCCCAGGTGTGAACAGTGAGGAACTGTGGAGTGTGAGTTCTTTTTCCAGTGGAGCAAAGAAACATCTGGTCTCTTGAATGATAAATGTCACAGTATAGTAAGGCAAAAAAAAGTTAAAAAACAACATAGTATAGTAAGGCATAAAACGCCATAGTGTAATAAGGCATATAAGGCCAAAATATGTCATAGTATAGTAAGGCAAAAAAAAGGCAAAAAACGACATAGTATAGTAAGGCATAAAACGTCATAGTATAGTAAGGCATAAAAGAGATCGTAGTATAGTAAGGCAGAAAAAAGATCATAGTATAATGAAGCATAAAAACGTCATAGTATACTAAGGCATAAAAAGCATCATAAAAACGTCATAATATACTAAGGCATAAACAACATCATAAAAACGTCATAGTATACTAAGGCATAAGAAACATCATAAAACAGGTCATAGTATTGTATGCCAGAGTCATAGTATAGTAAGTCATATAACACCAAAAAACAACACAGTATAGTAAGGAAAAAAATTTGAAAAAACATCATAGTATAGTAAGGCATAAAAAAGATCGTAGTATAGTAAGGCATAAAAAAGATCGTAGTATAGTAAGGCATAAAAAAGATCATAGTATTTCAAGGCATAAAAATCTCATGTATACTAAGGCATAAAAAACGTCATAAAAACATCATAGTATACTAAGGCATAAAAAACATAATAAAACAGGTCATAGTATTGTATGCCAGAGTCATAGTATAGTAAGTCATATAACGCCAAAAACAACACAGTATAGTAAGGAAAAAAATTTGAAAAAACATCATAGTATAGTTAGGCATAAAACAAGAAAAAACGTCATGGTACAGTAAGGCAAAAAAAAAAAGTCTAAAAATGACATAGTATAGTAAGGCATAAAACATCATAGTATGGTAAGGCATAAAAAAGATCGTAGTATACTAAGGCATAAAAAACATCATAAAAACGTCATAGTATACTAAGGCATAAAAAACATAAAAAAAACATCATAGTATAGTAATGCATAAAAAAATGTCTTAAAAACGTCATAGTATTGTAAGGCATAGAAACGTTTAAAAATGTCACAGTATAGTAAAGCATAAAAAAGGTCATAGTATAGCAAGGCATAAAAATGTCATAGTATACTAAGGCATAAAAAACGTCATAGTAGCCTATGTTAAGGCATAAAAACGTCATATTATACTAAGGCATTAAAAACATCACAGTATAGTAGGACATAAAAACTTCATAGTACAGTATGTCATAAAAACTGTACAGTATGGTAAGCAAAAACACAGAGTCTGGGAGAGATTGAGTTTCTTCTGATGTGGTAGGGAGATATAAGACTTGCTGTGTGTTAAAATATCCAAATGTTTGCCCTTTTCAATTTGGTTGTGTCTGTACCAGCATCTCCCCTCATCAGCCAGTCTGCAAAAGGCTGGGACCGCTG
>NW_019504857.1:0-1305 GCF_002814215.2 Seriola lalandi dorsalis
ACTATACTATGTCATTTTTATGACTTTTTATGCCTTACTATACTATGTCATTTTTATGACTTTTTATGCCTTACTATACTATGTCTTTTTTGTACTTTTTATGACTGACTATACTATGTCATTTTTATGTCTTATTATACTATGTCATTTTTATGACTTTTTATGCCTTACTATATTATGTCATTTTTATGTCTTACTATACTATGTCATTTTTTTTACTTTTTATGCCTTACTATACTATGTCATTTTTTGACTTTTCATGCCTTACTATACTATGTCATTTTCATGATTTTTTATGCCTTACTATATTATGTAATTTTTATGTCTTAGTATACTATGTCTTTTTTGTACTTTTTATGCCTGACTATATTATGTCATTTTTATGACTTTTTATGCCTTACTATACTAGGCCTTTTAAAAAAAAACTTGAGCCTTAATATACTAGGTCATTTTTATGACTTTTAATGCCTCACTATACTATGTTGTTTTTTAAAACTTTTTATGCCTTAATATACTATGTCATTTTTTTGAGATTTTATGCCTTACTGAACTATGTCGTTTTTTTGACTTTTTATGCCTTACTATACTATGTCATTTTTATGACTTTTTATGCCTTACTATACTAAGCCTTTTTAAAAAAAAAATTTTGTGCCTTAACATGCTATGTCATTTTTATGACTTTTTATGCCTAACTATACTATGTCGTTTTTTAAAACTTTTTATGCCTTACTATACTATGTCTTTTTTGTACTTTTTATGCCTTACTATATTATGTCATTTTTATGTCTTACTATACTATGTCATTTTTTTTACTTTTTATGCCTTACTATACTATGTCGTTTTTATGACTTTTTATGCCTTACTATACTATGTCATTTTTATGACTTTTTATGCCTTACTATACTATGTCATTTTTGTACTTTTTATGACTGACTATACTATGTCATTTTTATGTCTTATTATACTATGTCATTTTTTTGACTTTTTATGCCTTACTATACTAAGCCTTTTTAAAAAAAAAAATTGTGCCTTAATATATTATGTCGTTTTTATGCCTTACTATACTATGACATTGTTTGAAATTTCTATGCCTTACAATAAAATGATGATTTTATGACTTTTCATGCCTTACTATACTATGTCATTATTTGACTTTTTATGCCTTACTATATTATGTCATTTTTTTGACTTTTTATGCCTTACTATACTAGGCCTTTTAAAAAAAAAATTGTGCCTTAATATACTAGGTCATTTTTATGACTTTTAATGCCTCACTATACTATGTTGTTTTTTAAAACTTTTTAT
>NW_019504858.1:0-1619 GCF_002814215.2 Seriola lalandi dorsalis
AAAATTTTGATAATCGATTAAATCAATTAATTTTTTTAAGCAAAAATATACTGATACCAGTGTCTAAAATGTAAATATTTGCTGTTTCCTTTGTAACTTGTAATATTGATTTCTCATTTCAGAAGGTGCACCAGGCAATGAAGTGTATTTTTTGTATCAGATAATATTCAAATTCCAATTAATCGATCAGTTGTTTTTGTCTTTAAAATGAGAAAATGTGAACAACTAATTCTCAAAGCCCAAATAAACATATTAAAATCTCTTATTTGTTCCAAATGACAAGACTCAAAGATATTCAGTTTACTATCACACATGGTGAGGAAAAACATCAAACACGCACGTGAGACGCTAGAACCAGTGATGTTCTTGAAAAATTACTAAAATAATAATAATAATAATAATACGAACTAATTGATTAATTGCTTCAGCCCTACAAACATACATGGCTGCAGAGATGATGGCACAAATATTTGTGAGTGTAAAACTCTTTGCAGTCGACTCTCAGGCGTCAGACGGTCTGAACATGAACATACCCAGATCTGGTCTCACCTCAGTGTCCAGAGAGCTGCGGGGACCCGGGGTGTCTGCTGGGATGGGAGGGGTACGCTCGGCCCACTGTTTGGCCGTGTTGTCCATCCTGAAGCTGGTTAGGACAGAGATCTGGCTGAGATCCGGTGGAGCATTTTTCTGAAAAGTGTCATCACATTCACTCAGCTGGCAGTTTATTAGGGACATGTAGCTAAATTGAATGAAGTCTAATACAACAGTCCTGCAGTAAATCCTCCATTCATGAACGTTTTTAATATTCAGTTTGTGTTTGAAACTGTTTTACAGAGTTTTATATCAATAAAAGGAAAATAACAGAAACATCTTTTTTTTGTGTAAAGCAACAGCACAAACTACATACTGCCAAAAGGATCACACAGGTGAATCAACACCTGAGCTGAACTTAATGCAGGACTGTTAAATTAGACATCATACTCAGACAATGCTCTGCTTTAAGACAAAGAACATTAAATAAAAACTAATGCACTGACCTTTTTAACCGGAGTGCTGTGCCAGAGCTCAGCTGAAATGTCTGAAACAAAGTCGGAGGGAATGTTTGAAGGCTGAAAACTTGCCTCATACAAGTAAAATAAAGATATTTGATGGGATAGTTGTTGGTAAAGACGGTGAGGGTGTCAGTTGTTAATGTTTACCATGTGAGAAGGGGAAACAGGCTGAAGCTTTTCCACGAGCTCTTCCATCCATCTGAGGTGGGTGGGTTGGTGGGTGTGGGGGGGGGGTGTCGCTTCTCCCTGCCGTCTATCACATTGTCACACTAACACACCTTCATTGTTGTTGTGTAAAATGTTTATCGATACCTTCAAATGTCATTTAAATATTGTTAGTTAACTACACATTCTCTGGAAAACTGAAACGGCTAGGTAGCGTTAGCTTCTCGGGGAGTTTGAACAACTTTTTTTGAACGTAAATGGCCGCAGTGGAGAAATCGGGATCGGACGATTACGTCACACTAACGGTCGCGCTTCATTTCCTTTCAATTTTTTTTTTTTTTTTTTTTTTTTACTGATTTCCCAAAATAAAATATCACAACCAACAGTATAGCGGTTGTCACT
>NW_019504859.1:0-1342 GCF_002814215.2 Seriola lalandi dorsalis
TAAAACGTCATAGTATAGTAAGGCATAAAAAGTCATAAAAACATCATAGTATAGTAAGGCATAAAAACATCATAGTATAGTAAGGCATAAAAAGTGATAAAAACGTCATAGTATAGTAAGGCATGAAAATGACATAGTATAGTAAGGCATAAAAAGTGATAAAAACGTCATCGTATGGTAAGGCATAAAACATCATAGTATAGTAAGGCATAAAAAGTGTTAAAAACATCATAGTAGAGTAAGGCATAAAAAGTCATAAAATAGTCATAGTATAGTAAGGCATAAAAAGTCATAAAATAGTCATAGTATAGTAAGGCATAAGAAGTGATAAAAACGTCATAGTATATTAATGCATAAAACGTCATAGTATACTAAGACATAAAAAGTGATAAAAGCGTCATAGTATAGTAAGGCATAAAAAGTCATAAAATAGTCATAGTATAGTAAGGCATAAGAAGTGAAAAAAACGTCATAGTATATTAATGCATAAAACGTCATAGTATAGTAAGGCATAAAAAGTGATAAAAACGTCATAGTATGGTAAGGCATAAAACATCATAGTATAGTAAGGCGTAAAAAGTGATAAAAACGTCATAGTATTGTAAGGCATGAAAACGTCATAGTATACTAAGACATAAAAAGTGATAAAAATGTCATAGTATAGTAAGGCATAAAAAGTATTAAAAACATCATAGTATAGTAAGACATAAAAAGTGATAAAACATCATAGTATATTAAGACATAAAACGTCATAGTATATTAAGGCATAAAACGTCATAGTATAGTAAGGCATAAAAAGTGTTAAAAACATCATAGTATAGTAAGGCATAAAAAGTGATAAAAACATCATAGTATAGTAAGGCATAAAAAGTGATAAAACATCATAGTATAGTAAGGCATAAAAAGTGATAAAAACGTCATAGTATATTAAGACATAAAACGTCATAGTATATTAAGGCATAAAACGTCATAGTATAGTAAGGCATAAAAAGTGTTAAAAACATCATAGTTTAGTAAGGCATAAAACGACAGAGTATAGTAAGGCATACAAAGTGTTAAAAACATCATAGTATAGTAAGGCATAAAAAGTGATAAAAACATCATAGTATAGTAAGGCATGAAAAGTAATAAAAACATCATAGTATAGTAAGGCATAAAAAGTCATAAAAACGTCATAGTATATTAAGGTATAAAACGTCATAGTATACTAAGGCATAAAAAGTGATAAAAACGTCATAGTATAGTAAGGAATAAAAAGTGATAAAAACGTAATAGTATAGTAAGGCATTAAAATGACATAGTATAGTAAGGCATGAAAAGTAATAAAAACATCATAGTATAT
>NW_019504860.1:0-936 GCF_002814215.2 Seriola lalandi dorsalis
CAAACTTAAGTAAAGTTCAAGTAAATTTCCAAAGTTTTCTCCATTTAGTAAGTATACCAATATGAATGTACTAGTAGTACTTGTAAGTGTAGTATTTCAAAACTTCTTGGGACTAAATTGGGACTAAAAGTATACTTTTAAGTAAAAGTGAAAGTATACTTTTAAGGACACAAAATGTTGCTAAATCAAACAGAAAACAGAAACAGAAAGTATACTTTTAAGTATACTTTTAGTGTAAGAATCGTCAACTTTGAGTTCACAACTAGTTCGCATCTAAGTTTTATTTTGTATGGCAAGTATACTTTGAACTATACTATAAGTAAACCTATAGGTACTAATTACATACTTCAAGCCCACTTTTTAGTTTATGATAGATTACTTTGAAGTATACCGTAAGCAAACTAATATATGTATATTGTTAGTTGCCTGGTTGTATACTTGTAGCCCACTATTCAGTTTACGAAAGTACTGACATGAAATATGTCTGTAACTGTAGACTGGAAACTTCAGTGCCATCAGGCCTGATATGACGACAATGAAATGTGTTGATGTTGAAGCAGTTGACAAATTGTAGATTACACTGAAATACATATGAACGTGTGTGGGTGTGTCTCTCTACACTGCATTTTTCATTCAAACAGGCCATTTTTACCAGACCAAACACTGAGGCTGATGATATGAATGAAAAATACGTTAGCTTTTCTGTCTTTCTCTCTCTCTCTCTCTGTGTGTGTGTGTGTGTGTGTGTGTGTGTGTGAGCAACTTACATAGGACACAAAATGTTGCTTAATCAGCAGAGTCAAACAGAGGCCCTGACAGGAGAAAACAACCACGGCAGCAGAAAGAGAGAAAAAAAATATGGAACAACTATTCCAGATGGTGAGATGAGAGAGACAGAAAACAGACACGCGTGCATGTGTACATACACACACACAC
>NW_019504861.1:0-1083 GCF_002814215.2 Seriola lalandi dorsalis
AAAAAACGTCATAATACAGTAAGGCATAAATTTTCATGAAAATGACATAGTATAATAAGCCACAAAAAGTCATAGTATAGTAAGGCATAAAAATGTGAAAATATGTCATAGTATAGTAAGGCATAAATTTTCATAAAAACGTCATAGTATAGTAAGCCATAAAAACGTCATAGTATAGTAAGCCATAAAAATGTCAAAAAAACGTGATAATACAGTAAGGCATAAATTTTCATAAAAATGACATAGTATAATAAGCCACAAAAAGTCATAGTATAGTAAGGCATAAAAATGTGAAAAAATGTCATAGTATAGTAAGGCATAAATTTTCATAAAAATGTCATAGTATAGTAAGGCACAAAAATGTGATAGTATATTAAGGCATAAAAATGTCATAGTATAGTAAGTCACAAAAAGTCATAGTATAGTAAGGCATAAAAATGTGAAAAAACGTCATAGTATAGTAAGGCATAAATTTTCATAAAAACGTCATAGTATAGTAAGCCATAAAAACGTCATAGTATAGTAAGGCATAAAAATATCAAAAAAACGTCATAATACAGTAAGGCATAAATTTTCATAAAAATGACATAGTATAATAAGCCACAAAAAGTCATAGTATAGTAAGGCATAAAAATGTGAAAAAAAGTCATAGTATAGTAAGGCATAAATTTTCATAAAAACGTCATAGTATAGTAAGCCATAAAAAGTCATAGTATAGTAAGGCATGAAAATGTGAAAAAATGTCATAGTATAGTAAGGCATGAAAATGTGAAAAAATGTCATAGTATAGTAAGGCATAAATTTTCATAAAAATGTCAGGCATGAAAATGTGAAAAAATGTCATAGTATAGTAAGGCATGAAAATGTGAAAAAATGTCATAGTATAGTAAGACATAAATTTTCATAAAAACGTCATAGTATAGTAAGCCATAAAAACGTCATAGTATAGTAAGGCATAAAAATGTCAAAAAAACGTCATAATATAGTAAGGCATAAATTTTCATAAAAATGTCATAGTATAGTAAGCCATAAAAAGTCATAGTATAGTAAGGCATAAAAATGTCAAAAAAACGTCATAATACA
>NW_019504862.1:0-993 GCF_002814215.2 Seriola lalandi dorsalis
TTTGAACTGTGAGAACTTATCTACTTGAACTCTGAACTTAAGAGCAGCTATAAGCTGAAAAGTGGACACTTTATTTTGGGTTGTTATTTTCTTTTATTGTTAAAAGGGATTTGAACAGATTCTTCTTTGTTGTGTGAATAAAATTGTACTTACCGTCCCTCGCTCCTTGAGTCGAACCAGTAATTAATTAACTAGGTTACATACTATCCCGTTACATGTGTAACTGAAGTGAACTGATATTGAAAGAAATTGGTATTGTCCAATATTACATCCATAGTATGAGTGATACATTTATTTTATGTAGACAAGAATAAAATCCATTCAAAACAAATTTATGAAATATTAAAATGTGACAGAATATCTGATGATTCTAATAATAATCACACATTGTCAGCAAAACAATGGAAACTGATGTAGTATAAAATAATTTTATGTTAATTAATGTCTCTAGGACTAGAACTGGGCAGAATAGTTCTCAGGGTGACGTGAGCGTAGCTGGAGAGAATAAAAATGATAGGCTAGAGGGAAATAAGCTCCAGATTTGTCCTTGTGGCTGGCAGAAAGTAACGCCAGTTAGGGGCCTTAGAATGCATCAGGGAAGAAAGAGATGTGTTGCAAAGGAAAGGCAGTGTGGCCGCATCGATCGATACTTTTTAAGAAGTCAATCGAATAAGTCGGATGAAGTCCAGCGACAGGTAGAAAACCAAAGTTCGAAGGATATCAATAACACAGCTACAGAGGGGGAAGAGGAGACTACAAGAGGGGATGCAGCTGAGACTGAGGTGAATACGCCAGTCAGAGAGAGAAATATGGAGCAGAAAACTAGAGTAAAATGGCCGAGGGCAAATAGCAAGAAAGAATGGGAGTCAGTCAATAGATATTTGTCAGCAATTTTAAGCAGACTAGGAGGAAATGCAAGCGATAGACTAGAGAAGATGGGGGATATAATTTACTCCTATGGTGCAGAAAGATTTGGGGTGCAAGACAGAAAGA
>NW_019504863.1:0-1126 GCF_002814215.2 Seriola lalandi dorsalis
TCATAGTATAGTAAGGCATAAAAAGTCATAAAAATGTCAAAATAAAGTAAGGCCTAAAATGCATAAAAACGTCATATTATAGTAAGGCATGAAAAGTCATAAAAACGTCATAGCATAGTAATGCATAAAAAGACAAAAAACGTGATAGTATAGTAAGGCTGAAAAGTCATAAAAATGTCACAGTATTGCAAGGCATAAAAAATCATAAAAACGTCATAGTCATGTAAATGCCATAGTATACTCAGGTCTAAAAAGGCATAAAAACGTCATAGTATTGTAAGGCATAAAAGGCATGAAAAGTCGTAGTATAGTAAGGCATTAAAACGTCATAGTATAGTAAGGCATAAAAAGTAATAAAAATATCATAGTATAGTAAGTCATAAAAAGTCATAAAAAAATTATAGTATAATAATGCATAAAAAGTTACAGTACAGTAAGGGATAAAAACGTCATAGTATAGTAAGGCATGAAAAATCATAAAAACGTCATATTATAGTAAGGCATAAAAAGTCATAAAAACGTCATAGTATAGTAAGGCATTAAAGGCATAAAAACGTAAGGCATAAAAAGTCATAGTATAGTAAGTCATAAAAACGTCATATTAAAGTAAGGCATAAAAAGTCATAAAAATGTCATAATAAAGTAAGGCATAAAAGGCATAAAAATATCATAGTATTGCAAGGCATAAAAAATCATAAAAACATCATAGAATAGTAAGGCATAAAAAAGTCAAAGGATAGTAAGGCATGAAAACGTCACAGTATAGTAAGGCATAAAAACATCATAGTATAGTAAGGCATGAAAATTCACAAAAATATCATAGTATTGCAAGGCATAAAAGTCATAAAAACATCATAGTAAAGTAAGACATAAAAAGTCATAAAAACGTCATAGTATAGTAAGGCTGAAAAGTCATAAAAATGTCATAGTATTGCAAGGCATAAAAAATCATAAAAATGTCATAGTATAGTATGGTATAAAAACTTACAAAAAGGTAATAGCATATTTAGGCAACAAAAGTCACATAAATGCCATAGTATACTCAGGTCTAAAAAGGCATAAATATGTCATAGTATATTAAGGCATAAAAACGTCATAGTAAAGTAAGGCATAAAAGGCATAAAAA
>NW_019504864.1:0-1470 GCF_002814215.2 Seriola lalandi dorsalis
TAAGCTTAACATCCTAAGTCCTATGATAACTATTAATTTAGCTATACAGACTAATGAGCAGTGATAACTAACATGTCTTTGGGGTCATCAGGTGGGAACCTCCTTTCACCAGTGTTTCGTCTAGTTGGTCCCACGACACCTCGAGGAGGCTAGACAGTGATCACTGGCGTCCCAGAGTCACTCTCCTAATGCCAGCCATCGCTCCTCACACCACAACTATTTTCTCCTTTATCTTGCCTATGCTACCACAAACAACACTATCATCAACTAGGGCAAAACACACTAGCAGATTTCAGCAAACAAAAACTCCCCTAAACAGTTCTGTTCTGTAGTGAAGGACTAGATTTTTTCTTCTTTCCCAGAAAGTGGCGGTCATTTTGAATGAGGGAGGTAGAGTCAGGGAGAGATGCTTTGTTGGGCTAAACTCTCCCCCGCCGGATTAGGCTGTGCTCTACCTCCCCCTACTCCCCCACTCTCCAAGACAATACAACTCACCATACAACTCGCCTAAAACAAACAAACTCACCTAAACAGTCAAAGACACGCTACAAACCAATTCAAAACAATACAAACAAACAATACAGGCCAACTCACCTGGACTAACCGCATGGTCTCAAAGAGGCTTAGTGCCTCATCTGACATGTCCTTTACTATTTTCCTCACACTCTGTCCACTTCCTCCTAACTCCCTCACCAAAGAGACAACAGACCTTGCTACAAATCCTCTACATCCTACTTCCACTGGACAAATCCTAACTTTCCATCCTCGCTGCTCTGCTTCTGCCCCTAACTCTACATACCTAAGCTTTTTCTTTTCATATGCTTCTACAACTGAAGCCTCCCACAGAACAGTCAGCTCTATGAAATATACTCTCATTCTACTCCTAGACCACAAGACTATGTCAGGCCTTAGCTTTGTACTGGCTATTTCCTGGGGAACAACAAGCTTTCCTCCTAAATCTACCTGCATTTCCCAATCCCAAGCATCCTCTAAGCTGCCTTGCCTCCTTGCTGTCTTACTAACCTTCTCTCCCTCTTGAACAAACTTGATTGCAACTCTCTTTATTTTAGACCCTCCTAAATTTGCCTGCCTCCATAAATCTTCAATTCCTGCAGCTAAGCTTTTTAAAACCTGGTTATGTCGCCACGTATACCGGCCTTGCGACAGACTAACCTTACAGCCTGACAAAATGTGCTTTAAAGTTGCAGTACCTGAACACAATGAACATAGCGGGTCTCCGTTTACCCTGAGTTTTAGGTTCTGGGGAGTTGGCAATACATCATATGTTGCCCCTATCAAGAATCTAATACTACTTTCCTCCATACTCCACAGCTCTTTCCAGCTAAGCTTTTTCTTGTCTACACCTTCCCAATTCAACCACTGTCCCTGCTTAGCCTGGGCCACTGCCTTTGCACCCCTTAATATTTCCTCCTGTCTACGAACCTGCTCCACAACTAGCTTTCTCTTCTC
>NW_019504865.1:0-1441 GCF_002814215.2 Seriola lalandi dorsalis
CAAAAGATGTCATGTCATTATAAGACATAAAACATCATAGTATACTAAGGCATAAAAACATGAAAAAATTTCACACTATTTTAAAGCATAAAAATATGAAAAAACATCATAGTATAGTAAGTATAAAACGTCATAGTATACTAAGGCATAAAAATGGCAAAAGACGTCATGTCATTATGAGGCATAAAACGTCATAGTATAGTAAGGCATGAAAATGTCAAAAAACTTCATATTATATTAAGGCATAAAAATGTTGAAAAACGTCATAGTATAGTAAGGCATAAAACGTCATAGTATACTAAGGCATAAAAATGGCAAAAGACATCACGTTATTTTAAGGCATGAAAATATAAAAAAACGTCAAAGTATAGTAAGGCATAAAACATCATAGTATACCAAGGCATAAAAATGGCAAAAGACGTCATGTCATAAAAAGGCATGAAACGTCACAGAATACTAAGGTATAAAAACGTGAAAAAATGTCATACTATTTTAAAGCATAAAAATATAAAACAACGTCATAATATAGTAAGGCATAAAAATGTTGAAAAACGTCATAGTATAGTAAGGCATAAAACGTCATAGTATACTAAGGCATAAAAATGGCAAAAGACGTCATGTCGTAATAAGGCATAAAACGTCATAGTATACTAAGGCATAAAAACATGAAAAAATTTCACACTATTTTAAAGCATAAAAATATAAAAAACCTCATAGTATAGTAAGGCATAAAACGTCATAGTATACTAAGGCATAAAAACGTGAAAAAATGTCATCCTATTTTAAAGCATAAAAATATTAAAAAACGTCATGTCATAATAAGGCATAAAATGTCATAGTATACTAAGGCATAAAAACATGAAAAAATGTCACGTGATGTTAAGGCATGAAAATATAAAAAAACATCATAGTATTGTAAGGCATAAAACATCATAGTATACTAAGGCATAAAAATGGCAAAAGATGTCATGTCATAATAAGGCATAAAACGTCATAGTATACTAAGGCATAAAAACATCACAAAATGTCATACTATTTTAACGTATAAAAATATGAAAAAAACTTCATAGTATAGTAAGGCATAAAACGTCATAGTATACTAAGGCATGAAAATGGCAAAAGAAGTCATGTCATAATAAGGCATAAAACGTCATAGTATACTAAGGCATAAAAACATCAAAAAATGTCACTTTATTTTAAGGCATGAAAATATAAAAAAAGTTCATAGTATAGTAAGGCATAAAACGTCATAGTATACTAAGGCATAAAAACATGAAAAAATTTCACACTATTTTAAAGAATGAAAATATGACAAAACCTCATAGTATAGTATGGCATAAAACGTCATAGTATAGTAAGGCATGAAAATGTCAAAAAACCTCATATTATATTAAGGCATAAAAATGTTGAAAAACGTCATAGTATAGTAAGGCATAAAAAC
>NW_019504866.1:0-1430 GCF_002814215.2 Seriola lalandi dorsalis
CATAAAAAGGTCATAGTATAGTAAGGCATAAAAAGGGCATAGCATAGTAAGGCATAACAAGGTCATAGTATAGTAAGGCATAAAAAGCCATAAAAAACGTCATAGTATAGCAAGGCATAAAAAGCCATAAAAAACGTCATAGTATAGCAAGGCATGAAAAGTCATAAAAAGGTCATAGTATAGTAAGGTATAAAAAGTCACAAAAAGGTCATAGTATAGTAAGGTATAAAAAGTCACAAAAAGGTCATAGTATAGTAAGGCATAAAAAGTCACAAAAAGGTCATAGTATACTAAGGCATAAAAACGGCATAGTATTGTAAGGCATAAAAAGGTAATAGTATAGTAAGGCATGAAAAGTCATAAAAAGGTCATAGCATAGTAAGGCATAAAAGCCATAAAAACGTCATAGTATAGCAAGGCATGAAAAGCCTTAAAAACGTCATAGTATAGCAAGGCATGAAAAGTCATAAAAAGGTCATAGTATAGTAAGGTATAAAAAGTCACAAAAAGGTCATAGTATACTACGGCATAAAAAGGGCATAGTATAGTAAGGCATAAAAAGGTCATAGTATAGTAAGGCATAAAAAGGCATAAAAAAACGTCATAGTATAGCAAGGCATAAAAAGTCATAAAAACAGCATAGCATAATACAGCATAAAAACGTCATAGTATAGTAAGGCATAAAAAGTCATAAAAAGGTCATAGTATAGTAACGCATAAAAAGTCACAAAAAGGTCATAGTATAGTAAGGCATAAAAAGTCACAAAAAGGTCATAGTATACTAAGGCATAAAAGGGCATAGCATAGTAAGGCATAAAAAGGGCATAATATAGTAAGGCATAAAAAGGTCATAGTATAGTAAAGCATAAAAAGTCACAAAAAGGGCATAGTATAGTAAGGCATAAAAAGGTCATAGTATACTAAGGCATAAAAAGTGATTAAAAAGGTCATAGTATAGCAAGGCATAAAAAGTCATAAAAACAGCATAGCATAATACAGCATAAAAACGTCATAGTATAGTAAGGCATAAAAAGGTCATAGTATAGTAAGGCATAAAAAGGGCATAGCATAGTAAGGCATAACAAGGTCATAGTATAGTAAGGCATAAAAAGTCATAAAAAGGTCATAGTGTAGTAAGGCATAAAAAGCCATAAAAAACGTCATAGTATAGCAAGGCATGAAAAGTCATAAAAAGGTCATAGTATAGTAAGGTATAAAAAGTCACAAAAAGGTCATAGTATAGTAAGGCATAAAAAGTCACAAAAAGGTCATAGTATACTAAGGCATAAAAACGGCATAGTATTGTAAGGCATAAAAAGGTCATAGTATAGTAAGGCATGAAAAGGCATAGTACAGAAAGGCATAAAAATGCCAAAAAACATCTAAGTATTGTATGGTTGAAAAATGCTAAAAAAAAAACGTCATAGTAT
>NW_019504867.1:0-1457 GCF_002814215.2 Seriola lalandi dorsalis
GCCATACTATACTATGACGTTCTTTGACATTTTTGTGCCATATTGTACTGTGATGTCTTTTGGCATTTTTGTGCCTTACTACACTATGTGAGTTGATTCCTTATCATACCATGATGTTTTTATGACCGTTTATACCTTAAAATACTATGATGTTTTTTTGACATTTTATGCCATAGTATACTATGACGTTTTTAATAAATTCATGCATTATTAAACTATAAAGTTTTTTGGTGTTTTAATGCCTTACTACACTATGTGAGTTGATTCCTTATCATACTATGATGTTTTTATGACCGTTTATACCTTAAAATACTGTGATGTATTTTTGACATTTTTTGCCATATTGTACTGTGAGGTTTTTTGGTGTTTTAATGCCTTACTACACTATGTGAGTTGATTCCTTAAAATACTATGATGTTTTTTTGACATTTTATGCCATAGTATACTATGACGTTTTTAATAAATTCATGCATTATTAAACTATAAAGTTTTTTGGTGTTTTAATGCCTTACTATACTATGTCTTTTCATTCCTCATCATAATATGATGCTTTTATGTCCGTTTATGCCTTAAAATACTATGATGTATTTTTGACATTTTTGTGCCATATTGTACTGTAATGTTTTTTGGCATATTTATGCCTTACTACACTATGTGAGTTGATTCCTTATCATACTATGATGTTTTTATGACCGTTTATACCTTAAAATACTATGATGTTTTTTTGATATTTTTTGCCATACTATACTATGACGTTTTTTGGCATTTTTGTGCCATATTGTACTGTGATGTTTTTTGGCATTTTAATGCCTTACTACACTATGTGAGTTGATTCCTTATCATACTATGATGTTTTTATGACCGTTTATGCCTTAAAATACTATGATATATTTTTGACATTTTTTGCCATACTATACTATGACGTTTTTTGACATTTTTGTGCCATATTGTACTTTGATGTTTTTTGGCATTTTTATAGCTTACTATACTATGTGAGTGGATTCCTTATCATACTATGATGTTTTCATGACCGTTTATGCCTTAAAATACTCTAATGTTTTTTTGACATTTTATGCCATAGTATACTATGACGTTTTTTGACATTTTTATACCATATTGTTCTGTGAGGTTTTTTGGCATTTTTATGGCTTATTGTACTATGGCTTTTTATTCCTAGTCATAATATGATGTTTCTATGACCGTTTATGCCTTAAAATACTATGACTTTTTTTTGACATTTTTATGCCATATTTTTCTGTGAGGTTTTTTGGTGTTTTAATGCCTTACTACACTATGTGAGTTGATTCCTTATCATACTATGATGTTTTTATGACCGTTTATACCTTAAAATACTATGATGTATTTTTGACATTTTTTGCCATACTATACTATGACGTTTTTTGACATTTTTGTGCCATATTGTACTGTGATGTCTTTTGGCATTTTTGTGCCTTACT
>NW_019504868.1:0-1006 GCF_002814215.2 Seriola lalandi dorsalis
ATGGTACTTTGCTGCAATCGACAGTGGAACACAAATAAATCATTAAAAGCACCAGAACAAACAAAAAAAAAAACGCTTTATCCAAGTACTGTGTGAAAACGTCGAAGCAGAGCCACAGAGATCCGTCCTGGGTGTGTTCGTTTCATTATCTCTCATTATGAAAACATAACGAAAGAGGGAGTTTCCCCCTGGTGCAACTTAAAACTACAGAGCCGAGTCAGCACGCCGACCAGTCAGGAACCTGTGAACACTACAGCACTACAATGCTACAACGCTACAATGCTACAACGCTACATCACTACAATGCTACAACGCTACAATGCTACATCACTACAACGCTACATCACTACAATGCTACAACGCTACAATGCTACAACGCTACAATGCTACAACGCTACATCACTACAACGCTACATCACTACAACGCTACATCACTGCATCACTACAACGCTACATCACTGCAACGCTACATCACTGCAACGCTACAACGCTACATCACTACAACGCTACATCACTGCATCACTACAACGCTACATCACTACATCACTACAACGCTACATCACTACAACGCTACATCACTACATCACTACAACGCTACATCACTACAACGCTACATCACTACAACGCTACATCACTACAACGCTACAACACTACAATGCTACAACGCTACATCACTGCAACGCTACATCACTGCATCACTACAACGCTACATCACTGCAACGCTACATCACTACAACGCTACATCACTACAACGCTACATTACTGCAACGCTACATCACTGCAACGCTACATCACTGCATCACTACAACGCTACATCACTACAACGCTACATCACTACAACGCTACATCACTGCATCACTACAACGCTACATCACTGCAACGCTACATCACTGCATCACTACAACGCTACATCACTACAACGCTACATCACTGCATCACTACAACGCTACATCACTACAACGCTACATCACTGCAACGCTACATCACTGCAACGCTACATCACTAC
>NW_019504869.1:0-915 GCF_002814215.2 Seriola lalandi dorsalis
TGACTTTTTATGCCTTACTATACTATGATTTTTCATGCCTTATTAGACTTTGTTGTTTTTATGACTTTTTATGCCTTACTATACTATGACTTTTTATGCCTTACTATACTATGTCTTTTTATGCCTTATTATAACATGTCATTTTTATGACTTTTTATGCCTTACTATACTATGTTGTTTTTTTTACTTTTTATGCCTTACTATACTATGACTTTTTATGCTTTACTGTACAATGACTTTTTATGCCTTACTATACTATGTCTTTTTATGACTTTTTATGCCTTACTATACTATGACTTTTAATGCCTTATCATACTATGTCTTTTTTTTTCACTTTTTATGCCTTACTATACTATGATGTTTTTTGACAATTTTATGCCTTACTATAGTATGACTTTTTTTTTTTTTCATTTTTATGCCTTACTATACTATGATGTTTTATGCCTTACTATACTATGACGTTTTTTGACTTTTTTAGTCCTTAATATACAATGACTTATTATGCCTTACTATACTATGATGTCTTTTGACAATTTTATGCCATAGTATATAGTGACGTTTTTTGACAATTTTATGCTTTACTAAACTATGACACTTTTTTTACAATTTTATGCCATACTATATAGTGACATTTTTTGAAGTTCTTATGCCTTAATATACAAAGACTTTTTATGCCTAACTATACTATGATGTTTTTTGACAATTTTATACCTTACTTCATTATGGCGTTTTTTGACAATCTTATGTCTTACCATACTATGACAGTTTTTGACTATTTTATGCCTTACTATACTATGACTTTTTATGCCTTACTATACTATGTATTTCTTTTTTACTTTTTATGCCTTACTATACTGTGACATTTTATGCCTTCCTATACAATGACGTTTTTATGACTTTTTATGCCTTACTATA
>NW_019504870.1:0-1258 GCF_002814215.2 Seriola lalandi dorsalis
TGCTGGGTCAGAGGTCAAATCTGGTGTCTATATTTAAGCTGCTATTTCAGGATAGCATTATCTGATTTACTGGTGTAATACCTCATTGTAAAGCTTAGATTCTATTCTTTCCAACATGTGTTGGCTGTCCATCCTATCACAAACTTCTTGTTATTAACCAGACATTTAATGTGGTCAATTTTAGGCAGCTTTCAGTGCTGGGTCAGAGGTCAAATCTGGTCTCTATATTTAAACTGCTATTTCAGGATAGCATTATCTGATTTATTGGAGTAATACCTCATTGTGAAGCTTATATTCTATTCTTTCCAACAAGTGTTGTCTTGCCATCCTATCACACACCTCTTATTATAAACCAGAAATTTGATGTGGTCAATTTTAGGCAGCTTTCAGTGCTGGTTCAGAGGTCAAATATGGTCTCTATATTTAATCTGCTATTTCAGGATAGCATTATCTGATTTACTGGAGTAATACATCATTGTAAAGCTTATATTCTCCTCTTTCCAACAAGTGTTGGCTTTCCATCCTATCACAAACCTCCAATTATAAACCAGACATTTAATGTGGTCACTTTTAGGCAGCTTTCAGAGCTGGGTCAGAGGTCAAATCTGGTCTCTATATTTAAGCTGATTTTTACAGGATAGCATTATCTGATTTGCTGGAGTCATACCTCATTGTAGAGCCTAGATTCTATTCTTTCCAACATGTGTTGGCTTTCCATCCTATCACAAACCTCTTGTTATTAACCAGACATGTAATGTATTTCAGGATAGCATTATCTGATTTACTGGAGTAATACCTCATTGTTATAAACTAGAAATTTAATGTGGTCAATTTTAGGCAGCTTTCAGTGCTGGGTCAGAGGTCAAATCTGGTCTCTATATTTAAGCTGCTATTTCAGGATAGATTTATCTGATTTACTGGAGTAATACCTCATTGTGAAGCTTAGATTCTCTTCTTTCCAACATGTGTTGGCTTTCCATCCTATCACAAACCTCTTGTTATTAACCAGACATTTAATGTGGTCAATTTGAGGCAGCTTTCAGTGCTGGGTCAGAGGTCAAATTTGGTCTCTATATTTAAGCTGCTATTTCAGGATAGCATTATCTGATTTACTCAAGTAATACCTCATTGTAAAGTTTAGATTCTATTCTTTCCAACAAGTGTTGTCTTGCCATCCTATCACACACCTCTTATTATAAACCAGAAATTTGATGTGGTCAATTTTAGGCAGCTTTCAGTGCTGGTTCAGAGGTCAAAT
>NW_019504871.1:0-1231 GCF_002814215.2 Seriola lalandi dorsalis
AACGTCATAGTATAGTATGGCATAAAACGTCAAAAATACATCATACTTTATTAGGGCATAAAAGCTCATAAAAATGTTATAGTATGGTCAGGCATCAAACAAGATAGTATAGTAAGGCATAAAAATACCAAAAAACATCTACATATAATATGGTATAAAAATGGCAAAAAACGTCATAGTATAGTATGGCATAAAACGTCAAAAATACATCATACTTTTTTAGGGCATAAAAGCTCATAAAAATGTTATAGTATGGTCAGGCATCAAACAAGATTGTATAGTAAGGCATAAAAATACCAAAAAACATCTACATATAATATGGTATAAAAATGGCAAAAAACTTCATAGTATAGTATGGCATAAAACATCAAAAATACATCATACTTTATTAGGGCATAAAAGGTCATAAAAATTTTATAGTATGGTCAGGCATCAAACAAAATAGTATAGTAAGGCATAAAAATGGCAAAAAACATCTACGTATAATATGGTATAAAAATGGCAAAAAACATCATAGTATAGTATGGCATAAAACGTCAAAAATACATCATACTTTATTAGGGCATAAAAGGTCATAATAACGTCATATTATGGTCAGGCATCAAATGATATAGTATAGTGAGACATAAAAATGCCAAAAAACATCTAAGTATAGTATAGGACAAAAAATTCCCCAAAAAACATCATGGTATATTAGGACATAAAAGGTCATAAAAACGTTATAGTATGGTCAGGCATCAAACTAGATAGTATAGTAAGGCATAAAAATACCAAAAAACATCTGAGTATGTTATGGCATAAAAATGCCAAAAAACATCTGAGTATGTTATGGCATAAAAATGCCAAAAAAATAGTAGTACATAAAATGTCATAATAACGTCATATTATGGTCAGGCATCAAATGACATAGTATAGTGAGACATAAAAATGCCAAAAAACGTCATAGTATATTAGGACATAAAAGCTCATAAAAATGTTATAGTATGGTAAGGCATCAAACAAGATAGTACAATAAGGCATAAAAATACCAAAAAACATCTACATATAGTAAGGCATAAAAATGGCAAAAAACATCTACGTATAATATGGTGTAAAAATGCCAAAAAACGTCATAGTATAGTATGGCATAAAATGTCAAAAATACATCATACTTTATTAGGGCATAAAAGCTCATAAAAATGTTATAGTATGGTCAGGCATCAAACAAGATAGTATAGTAAGGCATAAAAAT
>NW_019504872.1:0-887 GCF_002814215.2 Seriola lalandi dorsalis
TTTTATGCCTTACTATACTATGACATTTTTTAATGACATTTTATGCCTTACTATACTATGACAATTTTTATGATATTTTATGCCTTACTATACTATGACAATTTTTATGACATTTTATGACTTACTATACTATGACATTTAAGCCTTACTATAACTATGTCGTTTTTATGCCTTACTATACTATGACATTTTTTTGAAATTTTATGCCTTACTATACTATGACATTTTTTATGACATTTTATGCCTTACTATACTATGAGAATTTTTATGACATTTTATGCCTTACTATACTATGACATTTTTATTCAATTTTATGCCTTACTATACTATGACATTTTTTATGACATTTTATGCCTTACTATACTATGACATTTTTTTTTTAAATTTTGTGCCTTACTATACTATGAAATTTTTTTTTACATTTTATGCCTTACTATACTATGACATTTTTGATGACATTTTATGCCTTACTATACTATGACAATTTTTATGACATTTTATGCCTTACTATACTATGACAATTTTTATGACATTTTATGACTTTCCATAATATGACATTTTATGTCTTACTATACTATGAAATTTTATGCCTTACTATACTATGACATTTTTATTAAATTTTATGCCTTACCATAATATGACAATTTTTTTTACTATACTATGAAATTTTATGCCTTACTATACTATGACATTTTTTTTTACATTTTATGTCTTACTATACTATGACAATTTTTATGACATTTTATGCCTTACTATACTATGACATTTTTTAATGACATTTTATGCCTTACTATACTATGACAATTTTTATGATATTTTATGCCTTACTATACTATGACAATTTTTATGACATTTTATGACTTACTATACTATGACATTTAAGCCTT
>NW_019504873.1:0-988 GCF_002814215.2 Seriola lalandi dorsalis
TATACTATGATGTTTTTTTGAAATTTTATGCCATACAATACTATGACGTTTTTTATGCTCTACTATAATATGTATTTTTTTGGCATTTTTATGCCTTACTATACTATGACGTTTTTTGAAATTTTATGCCATACAATACTATGACGTTTTTTGCCATTTTTATGCTCTACTAGAATATTACTTTTTTTGTTATTTTTATGCCTTACTATACTGTGACGTTTTGTGCCTGATTATACTATGACCTTTTTTTGCCATTTTTATGCCTTATTATACTATGACGTTTTTTGAAATTTTATGCAATACAATACTATGACGTTTTTTGACATTTTTATGCTCTACTAGAATATGTATTTTTTTGGCATTTTTATGCCTTACTATACTGTGAAGTTTTGTGCCTGACTATAATATGAGGTTTTTTTGTCATTTTTATGCCTTATAATACTATGATGTTTTTTTGAAATTTTATGCCATACAATTCTATGACGTTTTTTGACATTTTTATGCCTTATTATACTATGACATTTTGTGCCTGACTATACTATGACGTTTTTTGACATTTTTATGCCTTATTATACTATGATGTTTTTTTGAAATTTTATGCCATACTATGACGTTTTGTCATTTTTATGCCTTATTATACTATGATGTTTTTTTGAAATTTTATGCCATACTATGACGTTTTTTGTCATTTTTATGCTCTACTATAATATGACTTTTTTGGCGTTTTTTTTGAAATTTTATGCCATACTATGAGGTTTTTTGTCATTTTTATGCTCTACTATAATATGACTTTTTTGGCATTTTTTTTTGCCTTACTATACTATGACATTTTTTGCCATTTTTATGCCTTATTATACTATGACGTTTTTTGAAATTTTATGCCATACAATACTATGACGTTTTTTGCCATTTTTATGCCTTATTATACTATGACGTTTTTTGACATTTTTATGCTATACTATAATGTTTTTTTTGGCATTTCTATGCC
>NW_019504874.1:0-1191 GCF_002814215.2 Seriola lalandi dorsalis
TATACTATGATGTTTTTTGGCATTTTATGCCATACTATACTATGATGTTTTTATGCCTTACTATACTATGATGTTTTTTTGACATTTTATGCCTTACTATACTATGATGTTTTTTGACATTTTTATGCCTCACTATACTATGATGTTTTTTGACATTTTTATGCCTTACTATAATATGATATTTTTTTGACATTTTTATGCCTTACTATACTATGATGTTTTTTGACGATTTCATGCCTTACTATACTATGTCGTTTTTTTGACATTTTATGCCATACTATACTATGACGTTTTTATGCCTTACTATACTATGATATTTTTTTGACATTTTATGCCTTACTATACTATGATGTTTTTTGGCATTTTATGGCATACTATACTATGACGTTTTTATGCCTTACTGTACTATGATATTTTTCTGACGTTTTATGCCTTACTATACTATGTTTTTATACCTTACTATACTATGATGTTTTTTGACATTTTATGCCATACTATACTATGACGTTTTTATGCCTTACTATACTATGATGTTTTTTGACATTTTTATGCCTTACTATGCTATGATATTTTTTTGACATTTTTATGCCTCACTATACTCTGTCGTTTTTTGACATTTTATGCCATACTATACTATGACATTTTTATGCCTTACTATACTATGACTTTTTATGCCTTACTATACTATGATGTTTTTTGACATTTTTATGCCTTACTATACTATGATGTTTTTATGCCGTACTATACTATGACGTTTTTTGACATTTTATGCCATACTATACTATGACGTTTTTATGCCTCACTATACCATGATATTTTTTGACATTTTTATGCCTTACTATACTATGATATTTTTTTGACATTTTTATGCCTTACTATACTATGATGTTTTTTGACATTTTTATGCCTTACTATACTATGACGTTTTTATGCCTTATATTACTATGACTTTTTATGCCTTACTATACTATGATGTTTTTTGACATTTTTATGCCATACTATACTATGACGTTTTTATGCCTTACTATACTATGACTTTTTATGCCTTACTATACTATGATGTTTTTTGACATTTATACCTTACTATACTATGACGTTTTTATGCCTTACTATACTATGACGTTTTATGCCTTACTATACTATGACGTTTTTATGCCTTACTATACAATGATGTTTTTTGACATTTTTATG
>NW_019504875.1:0-921 GCF_002814215.2 Seriola lalandi dorsalis
TCCAGTTATCCAATATTCTTTCCACTGTAGGTGTAACTCCTGCGTTTTCTCTGATGGTGAATCTTGAATACACTGCTCACAAAGTGAAACTGTGCAATATGATGCATGTCACTTCATGCCCATGTGGGCAGTGGCATGTGGAACAAACATAGTGGATAAACCTGTTGCACTGAATGGTTCATACTTCAGCTGCTTTTGAGTGCATGATTGCTTTAGTGTCCAAAGTTCTTTTTTTTAAAACATATAACATTTTTAGAAATCAGTAGTTGTCATAATGAAAGAGTGCAAGCTTGGTTATTTTAGGTTATTGTCTGTACAGATGTAAATAATATTGACTTTCAAAATCATCCACAAATATTAAAGATTTCCTTTTGAACTTTCAGTGTACAAACTTGATAGCCTTTGTGCATGTATAAATACTAGTGCTGTCAATTGATCAATCAAGTTAATCGCATAAATAGGCTGTGATTAATCATGATTAATCATACTTTTAAAATACTACTAAAATACTACAATTTACTTGTTGCTAACATTAGCAAAGATGTGCTTCGCCTGAAGATTGTGCTTCAGGCTCGTTGTGCTTCGGTGGAAAGGCAGTTCATCACTGCAGTATGTACACACAACTTTGGTTTTATCTAAACTTCCATTCAGAAGCTTTTTGAATCAAAATTTGCCGTTAAGCACACCAAGGTCCGTCTGGTTGAAATGAAACAATTACAGATCCAGAACTCTGAAATGCAGCTATTGTTGTGAACATAAAGCCACCCAGTAAAACGAGGTAAAGTTTTTGGGGAACTTGAAGTCTTTACATAAATCATACACAAACATAGATTACGGCCTAGTTGATTCCAGATTCATTTCTAACATTAACCTTGCAAAATATCACAATATAATGAATCACTACACCAAATCATATTCCTG
>NW_019504876.1:0-780 GCF_002814215.2 Seriola lalandi dorsalis
TGCGGTGCTTTTATTCTACAGGTGTTTCTTCTTGATAAACCCAGAAAAAGGAACCAAAGTAGCGATTCAAAAACTCCAAACGTGGTCTCAACGTGAACCCACGAGTCCTCATCCTGATACAAGAACTCTCCGATCACGAGTGGCGTTAAGCCTAAGTATGGACTCTTTCTGTCGACTCTGGCTGTTTGTTTGAGAAGAGGTAATGTTTTCACTTTGTTAAATCCAAATTTAACGTGAACGTGCCTATGTAAGTGCCCATCAAGGGGGCACCCCCCACACCGGCACTGCTGCTCCCTCTCTAACCTGGCTCTGGAAGCAGTTGCAACTGCCCATCCCCCACTTTCCAACTGGGCGGAGTCAATGTAGCAGCGTGAGACCAGCCGAGACATGAAGCATCACAACCGAAGTCAGACGCGGTTTTTGGAAAGTGTCACTGCACAGGCAAGACTTTAACATCTGATTTTTGCTTCCACATGTCAGTTAATGCTGTTTGTGAAAAATGATTTTGCCATCAAGAAACTTATCATGAAGTCGTCATGTTACGTTGTGGTCCATGCTAACTACTAACTATCAGAATACATGTTTGTTTACCTATTTGAGCTTGAACTGCAGTGACAGACACGTGCGTTTCTTCATTTGCTTCTCTGAAAATGAGCAAGTGGTCAAATTAATAAGCTTTCTTTAGAACTTGTTTCCCTGCATTTTTACATCTAGATTGTTTGTGATGTTTGTTTGAGTCTTAGTTTGTTGAGCTACTTAAAGTTCTGAAGTGTTAATTCT
>NW_019504877.1:0-603 GCF_002814215.2 Seriola lalandi dorsalis
TTTTTTTTTTACGTTTGATGCCATACTATACTATGACGTTTTTTGGAAATATTATGCCTTACTATACTATATTGTTTTACTCCTTACCATACTTTGAAGTTTTGATGACCTTCACTACCATACTATGCTATGACATTTTTTGGTAATTTTATGCCTTAATATACTATGATGTTTTTATGACATTTTATGCCTTCCCATTCTATGACGTTTTTTTAGCATTTTTATGCTTTACAATGTTATGATGTATGACCATTTTTATAACCTTTTATAGCTTAATATACTGTGATGTTTTTTTTTTACGTTTTTTGCCATAATATAACATGACGTTTTTTGACATTTTTTGCCATACTATACTTTGACGTTTTTTAGCATGTTTATGCCTTACTATACTATGTAATTTGATGCCTTCCCATACTATGACGTTTTTAGAACCTTTTATGGCTTAATATACTATGATTTTTTTATGACATTTTATGCTTTCCCATACTATGTTGTTTTGTGACATTTTGATGTTTCCCTATTAGTGTTTTAAAAGATATATGTTGGTGGTGTAGTGGTTTGCAATATGGCTTGGGACCACAGAGGTTGTAAGTTCAAACCTGG
>NW_019504878.1:0-1140 GCF_002814215.2 Seriola lalandi dorsalis
ACATTTTTTGCCATACTATACTATGACGTTTTTTGGCATTTTATGCCATACTATACTATGATGTTTTTTAACATTTTTAGGCCTTATTTTGCTATGTCGTTGTATCCCCTACCATACTATGACGTTTTTATGACCTTTTATGCCTTAAAATGTAAAAAAATTTTTTGACATTTTTTGCCATACTATACTATGACCTTTTTTGGCATTTTATGCCATACTATACTATGATGTTTTTTAAAATTTTTAGGCCTTATTTTACTATGTAGTTGTATCCCCTACCATACTATGACGTTTTTATGATCTTTTATGCCTTAAAATGCTATAGTGTTTTTTGACATTTTTTGCCATACTATACTATGACTTTTTTGCCATACTATACTATGACGTTTTTTGGCATTTTCTGCCATACTATACTATGATGTTTTTTACCATTTTTAGGCCTTATTTTACTATGTAGTTGTATCCCCTACCATACTATGACGTTTTTATGACCTTTTATGCCTTAAAATGTAACATTTTTTTTGACATTTTTTGCCATACTATACTATGACTTTTTTGGCATTTTATGAAATACTATACTATGATGTTTTTTAACATTTTTAAGCCTTATTTTACTATGTCGTTGTATCCCCTACCATAATATGACGTTTTTATGACCTTTTATGCCTTAAAATGCTATAGTGTTTTTTGACATTTTTTGCCATACTATACTATGACTTTTTTGCCATACTATACTATGAGGTTTTTTGGCATTTTATGACATACTATACTATGATGTTTTTTGGCATTTTATGACATACTATACTATGATGTTTTTTACCATTTTTAGGCCTTATTTTACTATGTAGTTGTATCCCCTACCATACTATGATGTTTTTATGACCTTTTATGCCTTAAAATGTAATATTTTTTTTTGACATTTTTTGCCATACTATAGTATGATGTTTTTTAACATTTTTAGGCCTTATTTTACTATGTCGTTGTATCCCCTACCATACTATGACGTTTTTATGACCTTTTATGCCTTAAAATGCTATAGTGTTTTTTGACATTTTTTGCCATACTATACTATGAGGTTTTTTGGCATTTTATGACATACTATACTATGATGTTTTTTTTAACATTTTTAGGCCTTATTTT
>NW_019504879.1:0-767 GCF_002814215.2 Seriola lalandi dorsalis
AAAAAACGTCATAGTATAGTCAGGCATAAAAATGCCAAAAAGCATCATAGGACAGTAAAGCCCCAAAACAGGGATTGAACGCATGACCTTGTCAGTGTTAGGCTGTAGTCCTGACCATTGTACCACAATACTTCTACATCACAAGCTCATAGTATAGCAAGGTATTAAGGATATTTTAGTATACTAATCCATGATATATCAAAAAAGATTGTCCATTAGGCATAAAATGTCATGAAAAAATCAAAGTATAGTAATGCAAAAAAATGTCAAAAAACGTAATCATTTAGCGTGACTTGAATATGTCAAAAAATGTCATAGTATAGTAAGGCATAAAATGTCACAAAAACATAATAGTATATAAAGGCATGAAAGGTCATAAAAACGTCACAGTATTGTACGGCATTAAACGCCAAAAAACATCACAGTATCATAAGGTATAAAAATGGCAAAAAACATCATAGTATAGTAAGGCAAAAAATATATCAAAAAGGACCATAGGACAGTAAAGCCCCAAACCAGGGATTGAACCCATGACCTTGCCAGTGTGAGCCAGCGGTCCTGACCATTGTACAACAATACTTCTGCATCACAAGCGCATGGTATAGCATGATATTAAGGATATTTTAGCATACTAATCCATGATATATCACAAAAGATTGTCCATTAGGCATAAAATGTCATGAAAACATAATTGTATAGTAAGACATATAAATATCAAAAAACATCATTGTATAGGATGGCGCAAAAATGTCACAGTATATAAAAGC
>NW_019504880.1:0-941 GCF_002814215.2 Seriola lalandi dorsalis
GGCAAAAAATGTCAAAAAAACATATTAGTATATTAACGCATGAAATGTCATAAAAACATCATAGTATTGTAATCCAAGAAATGTAATAGTATAATAAGGCATAAAAATGTCATGGTATAGTAAGGCATAAAAAAGTCATAAAAACGTCATAGTATAGTAAGGCATAAAAAAGTTTAAAAAACGTCATACTATAATAAGGTGTCAAATGTCGTAAAGACGTCATAGTATAATAAGGCATCAAATGTAATAGTATAATAAGGCATAAAAATGTCATGGTATAGTAAGGCATAAAAAAGTAATAAAAACGTCATAGTGTAGTAAGGCATAAAAAAGTCATAAAAACCTCATACTATAATAAGGTGTCAAATGTCATAAAGATGTCATAGTATAGTAAGGCATCAAATGTCACAGTATAACAAGGCATAAAAATGTCAAAACACATCATACTATAATAAGGCATAAAAAAGTCATAGTATAGTAAGGCAAAAAATGTCAAACAACATAATAGCTTCATAATGAATGAAATGTCATAAAACATCATGGTATAGTAAGGCATCAAATGTAATAGTATAATAAGGCATAAAAACGTCATGGTATAATAAGGCATAAAAATGTCAAAACACATCATACTATAATAAGGCATAAAAAAGTCATAGTATAGTAAGGCAAAAAATGTCAAAAAAACATATTAGTATATTAACGCATGAAATTTCATAAAAACATCATAGTATTGTAATGCATGAAATGCAATAGTATAATAAGGCATAAAAATGTCATGGTATAATAAGGCATAAAAATGTCAAAATATAGTAAGGCATAAAAAAGTCAAAAAATAGTATAGTAAGGCAAAAAATGTCAAAAAAACATATTAGTATATTAACGCATGAAATGTCATAAAAACATCATAGTATTGTAATGCATGAAATGTAATAGTATAATAA
>NW_019504881.1:0-661 GCF_002814215.2 Seriola lalandi dorsalis
TATATTAAGGCATAAAAGGTCATAAAATCGTCATAGTAGTCAAAAAATGACAAAAAGTAATATAATGAGGCAGAAAAATGCCAAAAAACATCATAGTATAGTATGGCAGAAAAATGTCAAAAAACGTCATAGTATATTAAGGCATAAAAGGTCATAAAAACGTCATAGTATGGTCAGGCATGATCCGAAATGATATAATTAGCCATGAAAATGCCAAAAAAGATCTTAGTATAGTCTGGCAGAAAAATGACAAAAAATGTCATAGTATAGTATGGCATAAAATGTCAAAAATACATCATAGTATAATAAGGCATAAAAGGTCATAAAAACGTCATAGTATGGTAAGGCATGATGCGAAATGATATAATTAGCCATAAAAATGCCAAAAAATATCTTAGTATAGTGTGGCAGAAAAATGACAAAAAACGTCATAGTATACTATGGCATAAAATCTCAAATATACAATATAGTATATTAAGACATAAAAGGTCATAAAATCGTCATAGTATGTCAAGGAATGAGAGAAAGTAATATAATTAGGCATAAAAATGCCAAATTAGATCTTAGTGTATTATAGCAAAAAAATGAAAAAAAATGTCATAGTATAGTATGGCATGAAATGTCAAAAATACATCATAGTATAATAACGCATAAAAGGTCA
>NW_019504882.1:0-943 GCF_002814215.2 Seriola lalandi dorsalis
TATGCCATAAAATGCCAAAAAAAACATCATAGTATATTAAGGCATAAAAGGTCATAAAAACGTCATAGTATGGTCAGGCAACAAAGGAAATAGTATAGTAAGGCAGAAAAATGCCAAAAAACGTCATAGTATATTGTGGCATTAAATGTCAAAAAACATTACAGTATATTAAGCCATAAAAGGTCATAAAAACGTCATATTATGGTCAGGCATCACAGGAGATAGTATAAAAAGGCACAAAATTCAAAAAAAAACGTCAAAGTATGCCAAAAAAATGCCAAAAAACGTCATGGTTTAGTATGGCATAAAATGGCAAAAAAAAAAAACATCATACTATATTAAGTCATAAAAGGTCATAAAAACATCATAGTATGGTCAGGCATCAAAGGAGATAGTATAGTAAGGCAGAAAAATGCCAAAAAAACGACAAAGTAAAGTATGGCATAAAAATGCCAAAAAACGTCATAGTATATTAATGTATAAAAGGTCATAAAAACGTCATAGTATGGCAAAGCATGAGATTAAATAATATAATTAGGCATAAAAATGCCAAAAAAACTTCAAAGTATGGCAGAAAAATGCCAAAATACGTCATAGTATAGTATGCCATAAAATGTCAAAGAAACATCATAGTATATTAAGGCATAAAAGGTCATAAAAACGTCATAGTATGGCAAGGCATGAGACAAAATTATATAATTATGCAGAACAATGCCAAAAAAACGACAAAGTAAAGCAGTGCAGAAAAATGCCAAAAAACGTCATAGTATAGTATGGCATAAAATGTCAAAAAAAAATCTTAGTATATTAAGGCATAAAAGGTCTTAAAAACGTCATAGTATGGTCAGGCATCAAAGGAAATAGTATAGTTAGGCAGAAAAATGCCAAAAAACGTCATAATATAGTAAGGCTCAAAAATATCAAAAAACCTCACAGTATGATA
>NW_019504883.1:0-1044 GCF_002814215.2 Seriola lalandi dorsalis
CTCTGTCTCTTTCTCTCTCTCTGTCACTCACTCACTCACTCACTCACTCACTCTCTCACTCTGTCTCTCTTTCTCTCTCTCTGTCACTCACTCACTCACTCACTCACTCTGTCTCTCTTTCTCTCAGTCACTCACTCACTCTCTCACTCTCTGTCTCTCAGTCACTCAGTCACTCAGTCACTCACTCACTCACTCTGTCTCTCTTTCTCTCTCTCAGTCACTCACTCACTCTCTCACTCTGTCTCTCTTTCTCTCTCTCAGTCACTCACTCACTCTCTCATTCTCCCTCTCTGTCTCTCTGTCTCAGTCACTCACTCACTCTCTCACTCTCCCTCTCTGTCTCTCAGTCACTCAGTCACTCAGTCACTCACTCACTCACTCTGTCTCTCTTTCTCTCTCTCAGTCACTCACTCACTCTCTCACTCTCCCTCTCTGTCACTCACTCACTCAGTCACTCACTCACTCACTCTGTCTCTCTTTCTCTCTCTCTGTCACTCACTCACTCACTCTCTCACTCTCCCTCTCTGTCACTCAGTCACTCACTCACTCACTCACTCACTCTGTCTCTCTTTCTCTCTCTCTGTCACTCACTCACTCACTCTCTCACTCTTTCACTCACTGTGAAAAATGAAATAAAAGTATATCATGTTTAATATCAGCTGATCACAGACTGTGTTGTTGTTGTTGTTGTTTGTGTTTCAGAGGCGAACCCAGAGAAGTTCAACAGCCGCTTCAGGAACAAGATGTTCTACGCAGGGGTGAGAGTACTCACTGAGTCTGTCTGACCATCACACACTCAACGGTCTGACCTGTGTGTCTGTGTGTTTCAGACGGCGTTTTCTGACTTCCTGAGCGGGAGTTCCAAAGACCTCGCCAAACACATCAAAGTGGTGGTGAGTGGAAACACTGATGACATCACTCTGACTGCTTTTCTTTTTCCTGTTGTCAACAAACCTCATGAAAAACCGGCTCCATGTCAGTCAGTCTGTGCGTCACAGCGTCCTGCTGTGTGTCATGTTTGACAGTGTGTGTGTGTGTGTGTGT
>NW_019504884.1:0-948 GCF_002814215.2 Seriola lalandi dorsalis
CATCATACTATGGTAAGGCATAGAACAACAGAGTACATTAAGTTGTAAAAATGCCAAAAAACATCATAGTATAGTAAGTCATAAAAATGCAGCAAAACGTCATAGTATACTATGGCATAAAACGTCAAAAAAACATCACAGTATATTAATGCATAAAAGGTCACAAAAACGTCATAGTATGACAAGGGATGAAACAACAGAGTACAGAAAGTGATAAAAATGCCAAAAAACATCATAGTATACTATGGCATAAAACATCAAAAAAACATCATAGTATACTATGCCATAAAACATCAAAAAAACATCATAGTATACTATGCCATAAAACTTCAAAAAAAATTCATAGTATATTAAGGCATAAAAGGTGATTAAAACATCATACAATTGTAAGGCATAGAATAACAGATTATAGTAAGTCATAAAAAGGCCAAAAAACGTCATAGTATAGTAAGTCATAAAAATGCCGAAAAACGTCATAGTATACTATGGCATAAAACGTCAAAAAAACATCACAGTATATTAATGCATAAAAGGTCATAAAAACGTCATAGTATGACAAGGGATGAAACAACAGAGTACAGCAAGTCATAAAAATGCCAAAAAACATCATAGTATAGTATGGCATAAAACATTAAAAAAAAAAAACATCATAGTATATTAAGGCTTAAAACGTCATTAAAACATTATACTATTATAAGGCATAGACTAACAGAGTATAGTAGGTCATAAAAATATCAAAAAACGCCATAAATATTAAGTCATGAAAATGCCAAAAAACGCCATAGTATACTATGGCATAAAACGTCAAAAGAACATCACAGTATATTAATGCATAAAAGGTCATAGAAACATCATACTATGGTAAGGCATAGAACAACAGAGTACATTAAGTCATAAAAATGCCCAAAAACGTCATAGTATAGTAAGTCATAAAAATGCAGCAAAACG
>NW_019504885.1:0-2765 GCF_002814215.2 Seriola lalandi dorsalis
GTCATAAGAAAGTCATAGTATAGTAAGGCATAAAAAGTCATACTATAGTAAGGCCTAAAAACGACATAGTATAGTATGGCATAAAAAAGTCATAGTATAGTAAGGCAAAAAAAGTCATAAAAAAGTCATAGTATAGTAAGGCAAAAAAGGTCATAAAAACGACATAGTATAGTAAGGCATAAAAAGTCAGAAGAAAGTCATAGTATAGTAAGGCAAAAAAGTCATAGTATAGTAAGGCATAAAAAGTCATAAAAACGACATAGTCTAGTAAGGCAAAAAATTCATAGTATAGTAAGGCAAAAAAAGTCATAAAAACGACATAGTATAGTGAGGCATAAAAAGTCATAAAAAAGTCATAGTGTAGTAAGGCATAAAAAGTCATAAGAACGTCATAGTATAGTATGGCAAAAAAAGTCATAAAAACGACATAGTATAGTGAGGCATAAAAAGTCATAAAAAAGTCATAGTATAGTGAGGCATAAAAAGTCATAAAAAAGTCATAGTGTAGTAAGGCATAAAAAGTCATAAGAACGTCATAGTATAGTATGGCAAAAAAAGTCATAAAAACAACATAGTATAGTGAGGCATAAAAAGTCATAAAAAAGTCATAGTTTAGTAACGTATAAAAAGTCATCAAAACGTCATAGTATAGTAAGGCATAAAAAGTCATAGTATAGTAAGGCATGAAAAGTCATAAAAATGACATAGTATAGTAAGGCATAAAAACTCATAAAAACAACATTCTATAGTAAGGCATAAAAAGTCATAAGAAAGTCATAGTATAGTAAGGCATAAAAAGTCATACTATAGTAAGGCCTAAAAACGACATAGTATAGTATGGCATAAAAAAGTCATGCAAAAGTCATAGTTTAGTAACGTATAAAAAGTCATCAAAACGTCATAGTATAGTAAGACATAAAAAGTCATAAAAAGTCACAGTATAGTAAGGCATGAAAAGTCATAAAAACGACATTCTATAGTAAGGCAAAAAAAGTCATAAAAACGTCATAGTATAGTAAGGCAAAAAAAGTCATAAAAACAACATAGTATAGTAAGGCAAAAAAAGTCATAAAAACAACATAGTATAGTAAGGCATAAAAACTCATAGAAAACTCATAGTATAGTAAGGCATAAAAAGTCATAAAAACGACATAGTATAGTAAGGCATGAAAAGTCATAAGAAAGTCATAGTATAGTAAGGCAAAAAAGTCATACTATAGTAAGGCCTAAAAACGTCATAGTATAGTAAGGCATAAAAAGTAAAAAAAACGTTACAGTATATTAAGGCATAAAAACGTCATAGTATAGTAAGACATGAAAAGTCATAGTACAGTAAAGCATAGAAATGCCATACCATAGTAAGGCATGAAAAGTCATAGTATAGTAAGGCATAAAAAAGTCCCATTATAGTAAGGCATAAAAAGTCATAGCATAAAAAAGGCATAAAAAGTCACAGCATAGTAAGGCATATAAAGACATAGTCTATTAAGACATAAAAAGTGTCATAGAGAAGTAAGGCATACAAAATCATATTATGGAAAGACATAAAATTTCATGGTATAATAAGGCATAAAAAGTCACAGCATAATAAGGCATGAAAATGTCATAGCATCGTAAGGCATAAAATGTCATAGTAAAGTTAGTCATAAAAAAGTCATAGTATAGTAAGGCATTAAAAAGGCATAGTGTGGTAAGGCATAAAACGTCATATAAGGTAAGGCATAAAAAGGCATAAAAATCATAGTATAGTGACGCATAAAAATATATAGTATAGTTAGGTATAAAAACATCATAGTATAGTAAGGCTTAACAAAGGCATAAAAAGTCATAGTATGGTTAGGCATAAAAAGTCATAGCATAGTAAGGCATTAGAGTCACCAGTAAACCTAATGTGCATGTTTTTGGACTGTGTGTAGTCATAGTGTAGTAAGGCATAAAAACATCATGGTATGGTAATGCATAAAAAGTCATAAAAACATCATTGTATAGTGAGGCAAAAAAGTCATAGTATAGTAAGGCATAAAAACATCATGGTATGGTAATGCATAAAAACATTACAGTATAATAAGGCATAAAAAATCCTAGCATTATAAGGCATAAAAAGTCACAACATAGTAAGTCATAAAAGCGTCATAGCATAGTAAGGAATAAAAACGTCACAGTATAATAAAGCATAAAAACGTCACAGTATAGTAAGGTAAACATTACACATAAGGTCCCCAGGCCCAGGGTTCGAACCCAGAACTTCACATGAAGCGATAGTTCTAACCACTATACAACTGTGCAGCACCATCAATAAATCAACCTATAGCAAGGCACATAAACCTCATAGTATAGTAAGGCATAAAAAACATCATATTATTCATGGTGATATTTTCATGGAAACAAGATGCCGCACTGGGTGGGTCTTACAAGTGGATCTGCTGCGGAGATGAGGCCTTGGTCTGCAGTCTGTTGGCCGGTTTTTCACCTGGTGTCTGCAATCCCTGTTGCTCAGTAGCGCTTTCCAAATGCTACAAATAAACTGGATAGTGCTAACCCAATAATTTAAATATTTTATTTTAAATACACTTGGACAAAACAGCCAGGAAGTGTTCAGCAAAGACTGGCTCAAAATCTAATATTATCTCTAACTTAATTTTTCAACAATCCTATACATTCATTCCTTTGTTTTGCACCACAACAGCAGGGGTGGAAATTTCATTTGCTTTTGTTACTGCAATTTTTTAATGTACTTTTTTTTTTTTTTTTTTTTTTTTTTTTTT
>NW_019504886.1:0-829 GCF_002814215.2 Seriola lalandi dorsalis
TGGTAGGGGATACAACTACATAGTAAAATAAGGCCTAAAAATGTTAAAAAACATCATAGTATAGTATGGGATAAAATGCCAAAAAACGTCATAGTATAGTATGGCAAAAAATGTCAAAAAACACCGTAGTATATTAAGGCATAAAAGGTCATAAAAACGTCATAGTATGGTAGGGGATACAACGACATAGTAAAATAAGGCCTAAAAATGTTAAAAGACAATCATAGTATAGTATGGCATAAAATGCCAAAAAACGTCATAGTATAGTATGGCAAAAAATGTCAAAAAACACTATAGCATATTAAGGCATAAAAGGTCATAAAAACGTCATAGCATGGTAGGGGATACAACGACATAGTAAAATAAGGCCTAAAAATGTTAAAAAACATCATTGTATAGAATGTCATAAAATGCCAAAAAACGTCATAGTATAGTATGGCAAAAAATGTCAAAAAACACTATTGCATTTGAAGGCATTAAAGGTCATAAAAACGTCATAGCATGGTAGGGGATACAACGACATAGTAAAATAAGGCCTAAAAATGTTAAAAAACATCATTGTATAGTATGTCATAAAATGCCTAAAAACGTCATAGTATAGTATGGCAAAAAATGTCAAAAAACACTATAGTATATTAAGACATAAAAGGTCATGAAAACGTCATAGTATGGTAGGGGATACAACGACATAGTAAAATAAGGCCTTAAAATGTTAAAAAACATCATAGTATAGTTTGGCATAAAATGCCAAAAAACGTCATAGTATAGTATGGCAAAAAAGGTCAAAAAACATTATAGCATTTTAAGGCATAAAAGGTCATAAAAACGT
>NW_019504887.1:0-723 GCF_002814215.2 Seriola lalandi dorsalis
AAAGTTTTGCATAGAGACTCCGTACTCACACAGTCTGAAGCAGAGAGCTGTGACCTGGACGTTGGGTTGCTGGGGTTTGTCTGAACACCAGGCTAAAGTGCAAAGTAGGTCAGGAGAGGTTTCTTCCTGCTGCTCACGCAACACTACGAGACATCATCTGGGAGCCATGAATGTTTTGTGCCACACCATCAATTACATGTTGTGTATATGTACGAGCTGGAGGAGAAGTCATCACCAAAGTCATTTGAAATGATACTGCAGGGACTTTGAATCAAACTCAATCAACCTCATAGTGGACATGAAACAAGCAACAAACACGTACAGACATTACTCAAGACAAAAAGAAAACATAATAAAAACATACTAAAAATAGAAACACAAAATTAATTAAATGGTTCAATATAATTGTCATATAAGCCGCGCTCTACAAAGATACAGAGTGGTGTTAATTAAAGATTAACAGAGCAGGATATGTGACGTTGTGTGATTTCACTGGACTTTGACAGTGAGTCACTTCAGTGTCTGAGACGAGGCGACTGAACCACCCGACAGGTAGGCTGAAACTGTCTTTAAATGTATTATTATAATTATTATTATTATTTACTTCTAATTTACTGAAACAGTGTTTTACAAATAAAGTAACAGAAACAAAAGTGGCAGATTTACAACTCATTTTAAATGTATTCTGTTGAAGTGACATCTCTGCCCTCCACATACGTGAGT
>NW_019504888.1:0-1472 GCF_002814215.2 Seriola lalandi dorsalis
CATAAAAACATCATAGTATAGTAAGGCATAAAAGTCATAAAAACGTTATAGTATAGTAAGGCATAAAAAGTCATGGAATATTAAGGCATAAAAGTCATAAAAACGTCATAGTATAGTAAGGCATGAAAAGTCACAGAATACTGAGGCATAAAAAGTCATAAAAAGATCACAGTATAGTAAGGCATGAAAAGTCATAAAAAGTCATAGTATAGTAAGGCATAAAAGTCATAAAAAGATCATAGAATAGTAAGGCATAAAAAACATCATGGTATAGTAATGCAAAAAAAAGTAATTAAAAGGTCATTGTATAGTAAGGCATGAAAAATCATTGAATATTAAGTCGTAAAAAGTCATAAAAAGGTCATAGTATAGTTAGGCATAAAAATTCATAAAAACGTCCTAGTATAGTAAGGCATAAAAACTCATGAATTATTAAGGCATAAAAAGATCAGAGTATAGTAAGGCATAAAAAGTCATAA
The DNA here is from genome assembly GCF_002814215.2 of Seriola lalandi dorsalis. Taxonomy (NCBI): domain Eukaryota; kingdom Metazoa; phylum Chordata; class Actinopteri; order Carangiformes; family Carangidae; genus Seriola; species Seriola lalandi. The sequence goes on from NW_019504888.1 coordinate 480, forward strand.
AAAAGTCATAGTATAGTAAGGCATAAAAAGTCAAAAAATCGTCATGGTATAGTAAGGCATAAAAGTCATAAAAACGTCACAGTATAGTAATGCATAAAAAGTCATAAAAGATCATAGTATAGCAAGGCAAAAAAAACCATGAAAACATCATGGTATAGTAAGGCATGAAAAATCATTGAATATTAAGTCATAAAAAGTCATTAAAAGTCATAGAATGATAAGACATAAAAAGTCATGAAAACCTCATAGTATAGTAAGGCATGAAAAATCATTGAATATTAAGTCATAAAAAGTCATAAAAAGTCATAGAATGATAAGTCATAAAAATTCATAAAAACGTCATAGTAGAGTAAGGCACAAAAAGTCATGGAATATTAAGGCATAAAATGTCACAAAAAGTTCATAGTATAGTAAGGCATAAAAAGTCAAAAAAACGTCATAGTATAGTAAGGCATAAAAGCGTCATAGTATAGTAACGCAAAAAAATTCATAAAAACGTCCTAGTATAGTAAGGCATAAAAAGTCATAAAAAAGTCATAGTATAGTAAGGCATAAAAGTCATAAAAATGTCATAGTATAGTAAAGCATGAAAAGTAATAAAAATGTCATAGTATAGTAAGGCATAAAAGCGTCATAGTATAGTAAGGCATTAAAAGTCATAAAAACATCATAGTATTGTAATGCAAAAAAAGTCATTAAAACGTCATAGTATACTAAGGCATAAAAAAATCATTGAATATTAAGTCATAAAAAGTCATGAAAAGATCATAGTATAGTTAGGCATAAAAATTCATAAAAATGTCATAGTATAGTAAGGCATAAAAAGTCATGGAATATCAAGGCATAAAAAGTAATAAAAAGATCATATTATAGTAAGGCATAAAAAGTAAAAAAACTGTCATGGTTTAGTAAGGCATGAAAAGTAATAAAAGCGTCATAGTATAGTAAGGCATAAAAAGTCTTAGAATAATAAGTTATAAAAAGTCATTAAAA
>NW_019504889.1:0-2256 GCF_002814215.2 Seriola lalandi dorsalis
ACTATATTATGACTTTTTATGACTTTTTATGCCTTACTATACTATGACTTTTTATGCCTTACTATACTATGACTTTTTTATGACTTTTTATGCCTTACTATATTATGACTTTTTATGACTTTTTATGCCTTACTATACTATGACTTTTTATGCCTTACTATACTATGACTTTTTATGCCTTACTATAGTATGATTTTTTATGACTTTTTATGCCTTAGTATATTATGACTTTTTTATGACTTTTTATGCCTTACTATACTATGACTTTTTTATGAGTTTTTATGCCTAACTATATAATGACTTTTTTATGACTTAGTATATTATGACTTTTTAATGACTTTTTATGCCTTACTATATTATGACTTTTTATGCCTTAATATACTATGACTTTTTTATGACTTTTTATGCCTTGGTATATTATGACTTCTTTATGACTTTTTATGCCTTACTATATTATGACTTTTTATGCCTTACTATACTATGACTTTTTTATGACTTTTTATGCCTTAGTATAGAATGACTTTTTTATGACTTTTGATGCCTTAGTATATTATGACTTTTTTATGACTTTTTATGCCTTACTATATTATGACTTTTTATGACTTTTTATGCCTTACTATACTATGACTTTTTATGCCTTACTATACTATGAATTTTTTATGACTTTTTATGTTTTAATATACTATGACTTTTTATGACTTTTTATGCCTTAATATACTATGACTTTTTTATGACTTTTTATGCCTTGGTATATTATGACTTTTTTATGACTTTTTATGCCTTACTATACTATGACTTTTTTATGACTTTTTATGCCTTAATATACTATGACTTTTTTATGACTTTTTATGCCCTAGTATATCATGACTTTTTAATGACTTTTTATGCCTTGCTATACTATGACTTTTTTATGACTTTTTTATGACTCTTTATGCCTTACTATATTGCGACTTTTTTTTGCCTTACTATACTATGACTTCTTTATGACTTTTTAAGGCTTAGTATATTATGACTTTTTTATGACTTTTTATGCCTTACTATATTATGACTTTTTTATGACTTTTTATGCCTTACTATATTATGATATTTTTATGACTTTTTATGCCTTAGTATACTATGACATTTTTATGACTTTTTATGCCTTAGTATATTATTACTTTTTTATGAATTTTATGCCTTACTATACTATGACTTCTTTATGACTTTTTATGCCTTACTATATTATGACTTTTTTATGACTTTTTAAGCCTTACTATATTATGACTTTTTATGCCTTAGTATATCATGACTTTTTTATGACCTTTTATGCCTTAGTATATTATGACTTTTTTATGACTTTTTTGCCTTACTATACTATGACTTTTTTATGACTTTTTATGCCTTAGTATACTATGACTTTTTTATGACTTTTTATGCCTTAGTATATCATTACTTTTTTATGACCTTTTATGCCTTACTATACTATGACTTCTTTATGACTTTTTATGCCTTACTATATTATGACTTTTTTATGACTTTTTAAGCCTTACTATATTATGACTTTTTTATGACTTTTTATGCCTTAGTATATCATGACTTTTTTATGACCTTTTATGCCTTAGTATATTATGACTTTTTTATGACTTTTTATGCCTTGCTATATTATGACTTTTTAATGAATTTTTATGCCTTACTATACGATGACTTTTTTATGACTTTTTATGCCTTACTATATTATGACTTTTTTTGCCTTACTATACTATGACCTTTTTATGACTTTTTATGCCTTAGTATATTATGACTTTTTTATGACTTTTTTTGCCTTACTATACTATGACTTTTTTATGACTTTTTATGCCTTAGTATATTATGACTTTTTTTGCCTTACTATACTATGATTTTTTTAATGACTTTTTATGCCTTAGTATATTATGACTTTTTTATGACTTTTTATGCCTTAGTATATTATGACTTTTTTATGACTTTTTATGCCTTACTATATTGCGACTTTTTTTTGCCTTATTATACTATGACTTCTTTATGACTTTTTATGCCTTAGTATATTATGACTTTTTTTGCCTTACTATACTATGACTTTTTTATGACTTTTTATGCCTTAGTATATTATGACTTTTTTATGACTTTTTATGCCTTACTATATTATGACTTTTTATGCCTTACTATACTATGACTTTTTTATGACTTTTTATGCCTTAGTATACTATGACTTTTTTATGACTTTTTATGCCTTAATATATTATGACTTTTTTATGACTT
>NW_019504890.1:0-904 GCF_002814215.2 Seriola lalandi dorsalis
ATGATGATGAGGATGATGAGGATGATGATGATGATAAGGATGATGATAAGGATGAGGATGAGGATGATGATGATGAGGATGATGATGATGATGATGATGATGATGGATGGATGATGATGATGATGATGAGGATGATGATGATGAGGAGGATGAGGATGATGATGATGATAAGGATGATGATAATGAGGATGATGATGATGAGGATGATGATGATAAGGATGATGATGAGGATGATGATAAGGATGAGGATGAGGATGATGATGATGAGGATGATGATGATGATGATGATGATGATGGATGGATGATGATGATGATGATGAGGATGATGATGATGAGGAGGATGAGGATGATGATGATGATAAGGATGATGATAATGAGGATGATGAGGATGATGATGATGAGGATGATGATGATAAGGATGATGATGAGGATGATGATAAGGATGATGAGGATGATGATGATGAGGATGATGATGATGATGGATGGATGAGGATGATGATGAGGATGATGATGATGAGGATGATGATGATAAGGATGATGACGATGATGAGGATGAGGATGATGATGATGAGGATGATGATGATGAGGATGATGATGAGGATGATGATGGATGGATGAGGATGATGAGGATGATGATGATGAGGATGATGATGATGATGAGGATGATGACGATGAGGATGATGATGGATGGATGATGATGAGGATGATGATGAGAATGATGATGATGAGGATGATGATGATGATGAGGATGATGATGATGATGATGATGATGAGGATGATGATGATGAGGAGGATGAGGATGATGATGATGATAAGGATGATGATAATGAGGATGATGAGGATGATGATGATGAGGATGATGATGATAAGGATGATGATGAGGATGATGATAAGGATGATGAGG
>NW_019504891.1:0-1623 GCF_002814215.2 Seriola lalandi dorsalis
AAGTTATAAAAACGACATAGTATAGTAAGGCATAAAAATTCATAAAAATGTCATAGTATAGTAAGGCATAAAAAGTTATAAAAACGACATAGTATAGTAAGGCATAAAAATTCATAAAAATGTCATAGTATAGTAAGGCATAAAAAGTTATAAAAACGACATAGTATAGTAAGGCATAAAAATTCATAAAAATGTCATAGTATAATAAGGTATAAAAAGTCATAAAAATGACATAGTATAATAAAGCATAAAAAACGACATAGTATAGTAAGGCATAAAAATTCATAAAAATGTCATAGTATAGTAAGGCAAAAAAATTCATAAAAATGTCATAGTATAGTAAGGCAAAAAAATTCCTAAAAATGTCATAGTATAATAAGGTATAAAAAGTCAAAAAAACGACATAGTATAGTAAGGCATAAAAGTCATAAAAAACGACATAGTATAGTAAGGCATAAAAAGTAATAAAAACGACATAGTATAATAAAGAATAAAAAACGACAGTATAATAAGGCATAAAAATTCATAAAAATGTCATATTTTAATTAGGCATAAAAATTCATAAAAAAACGACAGTATAGTAAGAGATAAAAAGTCATAAAAATGTCATAGTATAATAAGGCATAAAAATGACATAGTATAATAAAGCATAAAAAATGACACAGTATAGTAAGGCAAAAAAATTCATAAAAATGTCATAGTATAATAAGGTATAAAAAGTCAAAAAAACGACATAGTATAGTAAGGCACAAAAATTCATAAAAATGTCATAGTATAGTAAGGCAAAAAAATTCTTAAAAAAGTCATAGTATAATAAGGTATAAAAAGTCAAAAAAATGACACAGTATAGTAAGGCATAAAAATTGATAAAAATGTCATAGTATAGTAAGGCAAAAAAATTCATAAAAATGTCATAGTATAATAAGGTATAAAAAGTCAAAAAAACGACATAGTATAGTAAGGCATAAAAATTCATAAAAATGTCATAGCATAGTAAGGCAAAAAAATTCATAAAAAAGTCATAGTATAATAAGGTATAAAAAGTCAAAAAAATGACACAGTATAGTAAGGCATAAAAAGTTATAAAAACGACATAGTATAGTAAGGCATAAAAATTCATAAAAATGTCATAGTATAATAAAGCATAAAAAACGACATAGTATAGTAAGGCATAAAATTTCATAAAAATGTCATAGTATAGTAAGGCAAAAAAATTCATAAAAATGTCATAGTATAATAAGGTATAAAAAGTCAAAAAAACGACATAGTATAGTAAAGAATAAAAAACGACAGTATAATAAGGCATAAAAATTCATAAAAATGTCATATTTTAATTAGGCATAAAAATTCATAAAAAAACGACATAGTATAGTAAGAGATAAAAAGTCATAAAAATGTCATAGTATAATAAGGCATAAAAATGACATAGTATAATAAAGCATAAAAAATGACACAGTATAGTAAGGCAAAAAAATTCATAAAAATGTCATAGTATAATAAGGTATAAAAAGTCAAAAAAACGACATAGTATAGTAAGGCATAAAAATTCATAAAAATGTCATAGCATAGTAAGGCAAAAAAATTCATAAAAAAGTCATAGTATAATAAGGTATAAAAAGTCAA
>NW_019504892.1:0-2519 GCF_002814215.2 Seriola lalandi dorsalis
ATGGAAATATGTATTTGAGTATGTAATAAAATATATATTTATATATATACATTAGACCCTTCACAACCAATTAAGCCATCATCTAAGCACTACAGCCCATAGTCCTTAAACGTGCTGATGCTGCCACAATCTAACAATTTATCCTTTACCTAATGGATATTTCCATTGGATTAATAGTGTATGGTCATTTTTACTCCACTAACCTATAAGGATAAGGTGGAATGAGTTGAGTTATGATATTCAATTCAGTTTGCCTTCCAGTTTGCAACCAAAGGGATGAGAAAAGAGAACATTAAATATTCATCATTAAATAAGTAATATTTAATAAAGTTCAGATGAAAAATTCAATAATATTATTTATGAAGAGACTCAGTTACTCCTGATTTCCTCGGTACTGTGTGGGCAAACTGTGATTGCTGCATGGAAATATATTACACCAGATTTTTCCAACTCAGCCATGACCACTTCAAACCAGTGAGCAAAGTATGGACAAAAAGACAGGTACAGAAATCCTGCATGCAAAACCAAAACGGCTCTAAATTGGGCGGAAAATTGTGTGTTTGTGTAAGACCCCATCACTTACATTAATGCTGATTGAGAAAATATGACTTTAAAGGGCTTTAAAGGGGCGACCTCTTGCAGAGTGTGTAGTCTTATCAGTACAGTCAGGTTTTTTTTTTTTTGGAATATATGTTTGGAACTATATATCTATGAATGCTCAAGGCAATATTTTTATTACTATCTTGAGTTGACTAAACATCAACCCAGTACAGCTACACCTATAAAGGAGCTTTAATGAATGTGTTGCGTCTTGTTAGGTCCTATATTAAGGCGTGTCATCCCTCACAACATCCACTTATTTTTTACATTGAGTGTAACAGCTTTGTCAAACTACAGAGAAGGACCTATAATGGTGAAAAGACAAATGTTTAGCTGCTCATCTTTTTGGGATCTGATGGACAGATTCTGTCTTACAGGTTTGCTGTACTGGTATAAAAAAATCTAGTACGTTACAGGCTCTGACAAATCTCATATGAATGGTTGAAATGTGCTAATTAATAACATCTCCGATTACACAGTACGCACTCTAAGCAATATATTGTGATTTATGTTGTCCTAATTTAACTGCAACAGACAGTTAAGTGGAGAGGAGGCTACTTGGCCCGAGAGTGTGTGAGCCGAGGCGATTCGTCTGCTCACTCACTGATCTAACTGATGACATTGTAAATTAATTTACAGCTTGTGTCCACTGTTAAAAATAGATTTGATATCTAATTTTAATGACCAGAATTTACCTTTGATATAACTTTTAGTCCAGTTGTATTTAGTATTGTGTAGTCACCATGGTAGGTCACGTAAACCTAACTTTATTTTAAGATGGATACTGATTTAATACTAATAAATTACTTACTGTAACTCTTATTATGACAAATTCAAAAGAAATCTGAACAACAGGCAGAATAAAAAAAATGTTATGATAAATATATTTTGGATGCAGGCAGTAGTTATTGTTTAGTGAAGTGAAGTAAGAAAATTGGTATTGATTTTAATCTTCCTGGGAGTGTATTTCAAGCTTAATGATGCTCAAACAAGCAATTTCTTGGAAGTTATAGTGTAATTGTACTTTGGCAGGCTCATTAGCAATGAGAGGTAAATATTTGCTGTCCGGGACTCCACTTGCTGGAAATTTGTCCTTATCACTTGTGTAACTAAACTGCATATGGCCTTGCCTTTCCTCCTTCAGCTGTGGACCAGACAAGATAAGCACAGAGGAAACAAAGGTGAAGACGAAATATGACATGTGAAACAAAGCTTTTTTTTTTTTTTTTGCAGTATTGACTGTTGTTACAGATATGATACTTTTTGCAGATTGCCCTCAACCTCTATACAGCTTGTGAAATCTCATTCTGAATGCACATGCACTCTGAGAAACCTTATCCTCCAGTTATTGATCCTGTTCTGTTTGTTGTCAGGGTTTTATAATTACAGACTAGCGATATCTAATTATATAACCACTTTGACATTTGAGCACTGAAAGTGTTTAAAATGATTTACACATGTCATAAGTAGCAGTTATGTTTGTCAGCATCTCATTTTAAACATGTAAGAACATGCCAAGAACATTTAATACCCTTAAGCTTATTATGAGAATAGAGGCTGAAACTTTCTTCAGACCAGTGTGACAACAATGGCCCAACTACAACATTTCTATCCACCATATTCAGTGATTTTCCAAAGCATAACATTAATTATTGAAATGTGTTTTAGAGGAACTAATGGCACTCTTTTCCCCAGACAGATGTCGATATGGAGGATAGAGAAAATAGATGTTGCACTATAAAACTGTCGAACAACTCTTCAGGGGATATAATTGCTTCTTCCTGCACCCTGGTCTTGTCATTCCCACCCTGAGTGTAGACACATTGAAAGCCTCCTCATTTCCCCCCAAAAATCCACCAACTTACCAAACTCCCCTAGACTATCCTGAGATACTCATTCCCCCCCCCCCCCCCCCCCCC
>NW_019504893.1:0-1847 GCF_002814215.2 Seriola lalandi dorsalis
AAAGGCTCTGTGTTTATTAGTTAGTATGCCCATGCACACTCTGAAATTTCTTCTTTTATCAGATGAGTATGCGATTTGGCTCCAGTCTTTGGCCATTGCATTTGGGTTTGTTTTCCTTAAATTTCATTTTGGCTATTCTGATTGGGGTGTTTTTGTCCTTGACTCGGGATGCTGAAGAAAAAAAAAAAGCGAGTTATTATGCCTAATATGCTTTGTGCCTCAGTTCTGATCATTATAATGAGGCCGAGTGTGTTTATGTCTCTTATGTGCGTAGTTGTGTAGCTGTTTGGCAATGAATGTGCGCTTGCCCACTGAAATACACACCTGTATGGTTGTGTGGATCTTTTCTGTTTTGTGGACTGGCAGTAGGAATCACCCCAGGCCCAGAGAGCTTTCTCTGTGTGTCATTGTTTCTAACTCACGAGGCAAATACCAACCTCTTTTATTCTCATTTTCTCATTTTACTCTTTCTTCTTTTCATATGTGCATACTCTATCTGTCTATGTCTAGTATTTTCTTGCACTTATGCACACACAAACACCTGAAAGCCTTCAACTCTTTTGGCACCAAATGTTTTTTGTTACCTCAATATGTCTGTCTCTGTCTTCAACCAGTATCACTGCTTCAAAAATAACTTTTTTCTCTCTCTCACCTCCCCTTCTCTCTCCCACTCCCTTCTCCCATTATACTGTAAATACCATCAATAATAAATGTAACAATAGAAACCACAATTTTCTATATTTGCAACTCTGATGTGTAAGAGTTGAGATAGAAGCAAATTGGGGATAGAGATACATTTCATAACCACTTGTCTTAAGCAGGCATTATACAGTCTATACGTCATGAGGAGGGAGTCGGTCCATGGGGAAAAAACTTAATAGAATTTGCTCATGTTATGCTATTTAGGGGGATACCACCAAATACTATTATTCAGAAATGCTTTTCCCAATTAATTTATGTTCCTTTGAAGAGAATATGGGAATAGCTTTCATTTGAAATGTGTATACGACTCCAGTAACAATACTGATAGAAAAAGATTGAAAAAAGGAGACAGACAGTACAAATGACTTGTTAGTGGAGCAGCATGATTTTGTATTTTTGGGCAAATCACAGCCTTTGCTTGATTCTTTCTAGTTTTGACAGGCATTCATGCGTGCCAATTTTAATTACAGACTGCAGCGACCGCAAAACCTAATTGCATTCTTAATTTGAGTGGTATCCCCCAATTATCTTGTTTTCTGTGTGTGTGCTTTGTGCGACAATATGAATGTACATGCGTGTCTTTGTTGTTCAAGGCCCTGCTAAAGACAGCAGAGGCCATGCTGTGGTCTAACAGTTGTTTCTCCTCCTTCCTCCTCCTCTGAAATGGGACGCTTGCAGACGGAGGTAACTCCACGTGGGCTCAGAGTAGCCCAGCCTCCCCCTCCTCAGGCATGCTCTGTCCATCTGTCCACTCTCTTTGGTGGAACGTCCTACTAGTCGGACACCGTCTTTCGAGTCTCTATCACTGAGTGTGTCGTGTGCATGTGATTAAGTCACACTTTCATGCAATGCTGTGAATATACACATGCTAACAGAAAAACTGCGTTTGCGTGTGAAAGTGAGCTGAGGTCACTTTGTTTTTTAACAATTAGGCAAATACTACATTTCGGTTGTGTTAATGTGGTAACATGGTTAATCAATCGTGTGTATGTTTGTGCTACAGTCTCTTGTGATGTTTCCCTCTCTTTCTGTCAGTCTCACACTGTGAGTAAAACCTCTGGTAATGTGTTTTGTACTTGAACTGACCACAAACTAATCGTCACCACCACCCTCACCTGGCTGTATGGCTTCATGTGTACGCAGCA
>NW_019504894.1:0-2205 GCF_002814215.2 Seriola lalandi dorsalis
TGCAGGGTTGGGAGCCATTGATATTCCAGGTCGGTGCAACCCGTTGAGACATTGTATGTGAAATTGGGCCAAACAAATAAACTCAGAACAATTGCACAGACACATGCGGACCTCCTAGCTCTTATACAGCTCCTATGGGAGTTTTAAATCAAGGATGTGCTCTTTCCCACTCCCCTCTTTCACATCCCTCAAATTTTCTCACATCATTTTGGCTTCTTCTTTCACATTTCTCTCACCAGTCAATCTCTCACTCTGTCACTTCTATTTTTTTTACTCTCTCTCTCTTTCTTTGTCTGTCTCCAAACCTTGGATGTAATCCTCTCTCACCCCCCCACCCCACCTCCACTTCTCAGAACCTTGAACACAACAAATTTTCCGAGTCTGAGTTTTTAGCATTTCACCATCTCCCCACAGAACGCCTATTACTCAACCAAGTCAGCTCCACCGCACTTTGATGTGTGTGAGACCTCACTGGTGGATAAGTGCTGGTGTTGGTGTGTGTGTGTATGTGTTGTGTGTGTGTGAGAGCTTTGCAGGCTTGTCATGGGCGGGTGATTGAGTCCAGACGTTGTGGGTTCCTCTTTTCACTGCCCCTCCTCCCCAGCCTCTCTGGTTGTGGGTTCAGAGTGTGTTGGGCCCGGGACTCCCTGGGGTGCAGTAAAGTGATAGGGCAGCACAGGGGGCTCGGATCGCCCCTGGGGAGGGAGGTCAGAGGTGAGAGTCTCGGCCCTGCCGAGCCAGGATCAGGGCCATGTTAGTCAAACATGCTTCAGGTGGGGCCTTCCTGCTGTTGCTGCTGCTTAGACTAGCACACATCTGGGTCTGTGTGTGTGTGTGTGTGTGTGTGTGTGTGTGTGTGTGCATGTGTGGATGTACATTATTCTGAGTGTCTCAACATATTCCTCTGTGTATTCCTTCTTTTTTATCACTAAATAAATAACATGTATTTTCACATTTACTTATGTACATTTGCTCTCAAGGCTTAAACGTCCATATTTGACACTTTTCCAGTGTTTAATCTGAAGTGTTGATCCAGTAGCTCTAGTAAAAACAGGCCGGTGAGCCAATCAGAAGAGAGGAGGCTCTGAGCCTCTCTTCTGATTGGTTGACTTTTTGCTGAGTGATCCAATAAAAATATATCACATTTCAGATAAACACTTTGAGAAACCAAATCCTGCAAGGCTGGGTGGTGAGTCTAGGTGGGCGGGGCTTGGGGCATGGCTGAGAGCGGTGACTGTTTTGTTGTGACATCACAAAGTTACAGAAGTCCTGACGGCTCGTTTTAAGGCTTAGTTTCTGAATACAGTCTGTGCATTTCTCTGTGGACTGAGCACTTTGATACTTTCACAGTATTAATATAGAACCTAGACCTGCTTTATGATCAAACAACACATGGACATCTGCCTTTAGACTATATGGGACCTTTAAATTACACATGTTCACAAATAATCAAATAAATAAAATGACAAAAAACAAAAATATTAACTATAGAAAGTAATGTCCTAAAAATAACTGATAGGATGGAAAAATTAGTTAGGGTGATTGCATATTTGCATTTCCTGACTTGATCTACATGTATTGAAAACTTTATCCATGTGATATAGACCTAATGTTCACAACACATGCAGCCACGTATGTGTTAACATATACTCCTGTGTAGACACACTGTATGTGCTCCTGACTTACATAAGTTGATTGGTAGCTTTTAAACTTAGCAACCTATTTAAAAAATCTTGGTTGTTTCCTGTAATTTCAAAAAAAAAACTTTTATAGACACAGTCGTACCAGCAAGTAACTTTGAGTAAATAATCAAAAAGAGGACGATGAGATGGAAGCTGAGCAGGAAGACAGAGAGAAGCGAGTAGGAATCCAGTTTACAGGAAAATGCAGAAATGCATGAAGCATGAAGCATGTCATGGGGAATTGAGTTTTTTTGATGGACTTCTCAAACGTCACCCTCCATCCCCCAGCAGCTGCTGAGAGGGACGACAGCGAGGTCAGTCCGTCACCTGGGCTCAGACACTGACCAAACACCGGCTCTCAGGCTGAATAATGGGCTGTCACTAACCCCTGACCTCAGCTCACAGTCTAAGGTGTCCGATCGATATCGGCCCGAGCACGGCGAGCGGCTCGTCTGACGACAGACATCTTGTGGTGTTCGGCCTGATTACACTGTCTGTGTGCCCTGCTGGATCACCCACATTA
>NW_019504895.1:0-1483 GCF_002814215.2 Seriola lalandi dorsalis
ACTTTACTTCTCACACAGCTCACAGCACCTGACAGAAATTTACAGTAATGTAACATATTAGTTTGATGAGGGTCTGCACTTCATTAATGCATGAGGTTGGTGTATTTTTTATGAGTTTATTATCATCAACAAATCCCATGGAAATGAATGTCTCTTGTTAACTATTGTTTGTGTAACAGAAGCCTGACATCCTATGCCTCTGTCTCATGGAGCTCCACTGCCCTAAAACTACTGTGATGCTTTCAGTTACTTGTACTTCATCAGGGCATGATGAATCTAAGAGCTTAGAACATCCTGTTAAAATGTGGATTGTAGCAGCACTTTGCTATGATGGATTATATTATAAGTCCCATATTTTACACTTTCCCTGTGTGTTGATCCGTAAGAAGATATATTTTTGGTTTTAAGAATCATAAACCACTCTGACTCTGAGCCTGTTTTCTGATTGGCTGACTGTTTTATGAATGGCCGATTTCACGTAAGCACTCGGTTGGATGGTGGGTCCAGGTGGGCTGGGCTTAAGGCGTGGCTGAGGGTGGTCACTGCTTCATTATAACATCACTAAGTAACAGACGTCCTGACGGCTCGTTTCAAGGCTCAGTTTCTGAACACAGTCTGTGTGTATTTCTCTGTGGACTGAGCGCTTTGATTCTTTCACATAGAACCTAGACCTGCTTTATAATCAAAAAAGATATGGACATCTCACTTTATACAATATGGGACCTTTAATATGCTTTAAGGCCATATTTTGTGCACTTCAACAGTTTCAACAATGTTTCTTCCCCTTATATCCTATACTTATAAGTATAGTATATAGAAGTATTATTCTGATCTTCTGATGGCTTCTACATTGCTTTACCCTCGGTTTTTACATGCATGGAAAAACACAGGTGTGCTCTGTTTGATGTCATTGTAAGTTTCTTTGTCAAACATTTGCCTTGATGAAGGTCTCTTCATCAAAAGCTTGGCTTCATTATGAAATACTTGCCTTGGAAGTGTGCAGAGTGTTCTATTCTCCATTTTAGATATTTTTAGCCAATGTGCTGCTGCAGAGACGTGCTACAATCTTCTCAAAAGCATGTCCAAAAACTATTATATAAAACAGCCATATGAAATAGTGAACAATACTAGACATTCAGTAGACATAGCGAGACAGAGGCATTATATTTTGAGGTTGTCTGTCTGTCCATTCGTCCCACTCTCATAAATGTGATATCTCAGTTATACTTTGAGGGAATTTCTTCAAATTTGGCACAAACATTCGTTTGGACACAAAGATTGACTGATTAGAATTTGATCATCAAATGTCAAAGGTCAAGTTCACTTTGACCTTACAAAACATGTTAAGGCCATAACTCAATAACTTAACAAGAACCAACCCATAATTCCCTCTAGCACTCATTCTGTAGCATTCATTAGAGACATTTTTGTTGGTAGAATCATATTTAAAGATACAGAATAATTCTCAAGGAACAGATCCATT
>NW_019504896.1:0-2138 GCF_002814215.2 Seriola lalandi dorsalis
CACACAAACACACACACACACACACACAAGCTGACTTAGAAAGACACACATAGTTTTTTGTGGACTCTCAGCCTTTTTTTTTTTTTTTTTTTTAAAATCACTGCTGTGTGACAGGCAGGGCGAGGGCGGCAGATTTGTGACGTGTGTTATGTCACACAGAGTCGCTTTCTAATGAGGACGGATGTGACGGTGCTTTGGATCAAATGGAAATACAGAAGACTAATGAAGTCTGACATCAGCAAAATCAAATCTGTGTGGTTATTTTTGGACTTCACAGGTTATCAAACTGGATGTCCATAAAAGTCCCTTTTCTTTTTTCATAATGCCTTTTTCTACTAATTTCAGCTGACTTTACCTTCGCAACAATTTCTGTCCGAGTCACCAAAAGGAAAAAAAAGCACTTGATTTTAGTATTATTGTCAATGCATTTGTGGATCCATTTGAGTTTGTTTTTCTTTGGCTGACAATTTGACAAATCTTCATTGCAGCTGCATTAGAACTTGCTCGCACTAAATACTCTACTAAAACACTGCAGTGGAGTGTTTAAATATCAAGTTTTAGTCTCAGTCCCTGAGAATCAAAGGACAAGTACTTCCCAGTATTCCAAGTGTCTTAAACAATTACCAAAGAGGAAGTACAGCAGCTGTGATTGGCAACAATGCAGTGCAGCTTGTGATGAATGAAGTGCGGTTAGCTGAGACTGTCCTCCTGTGATAAACGAGCTGACAGGTCGTTTGTGCAGCAGCTTATTATGACTTATGGTTGGGTTTTGTTTTTAGGTGATATCTAGTGGTCGTAGTAATTATGACAGGAGCAAAGGGAAAAATGTGGTGACGTCATATAAAGAGCAACATCTGTGACTTTAAAACTACAAAAAAAGTATCTTAACATTCAGTAACAAACAGACAAGTGTTCTGCTAAACACTAACCTTGACTTGCTCCAGAGGAGAAGACAGTGGTTATAGGAACCAGCTGTTAAATGATGAAGCAGGGCAGTGCTAAGAGGGAGCATGTGTCCTCAGACATTTTAACTGGATAAATACAGGTTTGAGGTACTTTTTTTTCCTGTCAGCAGGCTGCCAATCTATTCCAGCTTTGACCACAAAACTGGCTCTTCTCATTCAAAACTTGTTTTAATGTTAGTTTTTACTTCCGTATCTTAGATGCCTCGCACATTTATACTGAGTGCTTTCAATATTTCTGTATAAGACAATTAAAACCCTGATTTTAAATGTCATGCATGTTCCTTTAAAGTTAAAGTGTTTACATTTAACCTTTCAGTCTTAGTACACTCAGTACTGTTGCTCTTTTCCAATCTAAACAAAAAAGCCAGCGGTGTAGAGATAGTCACCCAAACATGCAACTTTGCTCTGCTGATTTACTTCTGCCTCAGAATTGACGATGTTGACGGCGCCGCGCTGAACCCGTTTTGTAAAAGATGAAAAAAAGGGTTTTAAGTCGTTTCAAAACTCAGCAGAAGCAAAAGCAAAGCATCATGGTTGCTCAGTGGGTTAAGGAGCAAACCGTGTATCTGTGATGTTAAATTCATTAAAAAGTAAAGTGAAAAGGCAGTTGGAGTTGGAGCCAAGAATAGATCGTCTCCCAAGAGACTCACTCTTACCCATGCTGCTGCCAAAAAGGAAGCAATGGGTAGACTGTCACTAAGTAAGAACTAACCATTTTTAATTAAGGTGGAACAACACAGTAAATCCAGAATTATACTGTCTTGTGACTTTCATGCAGTTATATAAAAACATAAAAAACGCTGGGAAGATCTGACTGCTGCTGTGTATATCAACTAATGAGACCTTTTTTTTTTTTGCTCGAAACTCACTTTCTGTTTATTGAAAGGCTGTTGTGGATGATGCCGTTGTTCTAAGTAAATAAATGCATTAATGCAGGAGACAGGAATAATCAGGACATGGAAAGATGTACTTGGTGTAGTAGCAGGATGCAGCTGATGCAGCACACATGCTGTACGTGCGCACACACACACACACACACACACACACACACACACTCATCTGCAGATGAACAATAAAAAACGCTCAAGCAAAAATTCACACACACACAACCTCTTCTAACCTCTTGCCTCGCTCAGTTCCACCCACCCACACACACACACACACACACACACA
>NW_019504897.1:0-1963 GCF_002814215.2 Seriola lalandi dorsalis
AAAAACAGACTGAACTAGTCGGCTATCATGCTCTCAGTCACTTCTGTTTTAGATTCACTGATGGGTGCTATCCTGTCTGCTTTACAGTTTATCCCCCTTGAGTTTTTATGTCATAGTCTCATGCTATTTGTCTCAAACACTCACTCACACACTCGCATCTTTTTCATTTGCTCTCTCTAAACCCGCGTCTTCCTTAGAGGCTGGAGCTAGAAGGCATCTGGTGGGAGGGCCCGTCTTGGAAGCAGGGGGTGACCTTGGCCAACGATTTGCAGGTCAATCCAGTGACATGTCAGCTCATGGATTTTGTTTATTTCCATAAAACCTGACTAAATCTTCAACCAAGTATAAAGCCTGCATTGAAGGACCTCATACACCATCTATTTCAAAGACTGGTGTCCCTTCGTCTCCTCCTACTGCTTCCCCTCCTGGTTTCTCTCTTCCCTCCTGCTCTTCTCCTTTTCCTCCGCCCCCGTCTCGTCTTCCTTCCAGTTCTGAGGCACACATGTAGTCTTGGGACTGGGACTGCGAGTGTCCCAGGGACTCCACTGACAAGCTTCGGCTAGACAGGATGCTACTTAGGCTGGACTGGCGGGCGCCTCTGGGATGGGTCTCAATTTCCACACGGACCTCAATATTGGTTCCATCCCTGTAGTAAAAATAGACATACATAGAGACATCAATATAAAGCTGCAAGGTATTCAGTGATAACTAGACTATGAAAAAAAGTGCCCCAGTGAGTTAAAAAAAAAAAAACTGTAACAGCGGGACTTTCTTTTAGGTGTTACATCAGAAAAAAAAGAAAGAAAAATCTAAATCCTTCTTAAAAGACACGTTATAAAGAGAGGAAATCCAGAGGCAACATTTACCTCAGAGGAGCCGCTTGCGTGTCGTCGAGCTTGCTGTCAGGCACAATAACCACCTCGCAGTCTGATGGGCTGTCCTGCTGAGTATATTCATGGCGTTTTGTGGTTTCATCCAATCCCACATAGCTATCTAGCTCTGGGGGCGTGGTGCTCGTACTTGGGAGGACGCCCACTTCCTGTACACTGACTCTAACTTCCTGGACGCTGGTGTCACTGGGCGTTGGGTTGTTCTGACCCGTCCAGTGGTCACTGACTACATGAGAGAATAGAAGATCTATAAGAGAAGTTGAAACTTCATCAGATAAGGCCGTGCTTCGGAGCGAAAATCACAACTCAGCACTGATGTGAATGATTTCGATATATGATATCCCTCACAGGAACTTTATAGTGGCCACACTCTGTACTCACAGCTGGCCAAGTCCTCCAGTTGGATTTTGTGTGTTTCAGGGGGCTCACTCTGGGGTCGACACCAACCGTTCCTACAGAGTGACATGGGGACGACCCCATAGACATATGTCAGCATTAGCGGTACACCCACACCTGCGGGAAAAAAGAAAAGTATGAAAAACCAATTCATAATGCATTATATATAATTGGAACCATTTGTCTATAGAGTCTGTGCCAAACTACTATCATTTAATAACATACAAATGGTTATTAAAAGAGCACTGCTGCGATTTAAAGTTTGGGGGAGGGCCTTGTGAAAGAGATATATAAAAGAAATGGCAAAAATCAAAGCAGCCGAGGCCAAAATATCCTGACCTCTAGTCCTTCGTATGGTTCAGGCTCAGAAAACACTAGAACTATCATTCCCACAATGCAACCCTGATAAATCTTCTCGTCTTTCAACATCCACACCCCAAGTTAGTAACAAAAAGAAAAAAATGCCTAGTATTAAAGTCCAACCCCTGCAAATCCATGTTAAAATGGCAAAGTGCACCTTTAAAGAGTTGTACATTTTCAACGGAAGTCCCTCCTGCTTCACAGTGAGCTGGACTAAAGTACACACCTATTTACAAAGCTTTTCTTGGCATCTTAGCCATCTTAATTATGCAGTTTAATTGTTCCAAATAAAAATGGGAACTACTGGTTCTGCTCCA
>NW_019504898.1:0-1521 GCF_002814215.2 Seriola lalandi dorsalis
TTTTTTTTTTTTTTTTTTTCTTGGCTAATCATGAAGAAACCAAGAGCCAGCTGCTACTCTGCTAAAATAGATTATTTTAGAAACCTGCAAGACAATTACAGAAAACACTCAAGGGTCTGTTTGTGAGAGCACAAACAGCTTGGTTCTTGACGAGCAGGATTTTTAAAGTGACTTCATTTAGTTTCCCATCCTCCCATCTTACTGTACTGCTGTACTCCGTCTAAACATCATGTGCCTGTAATGTTTAAAGCGTGGTGGATGAGCACCACAGAAAACTTTCCAACATAATCGTTGCACCCTGTCGCTTCACAATCCACCCTGGTGTGCATCACGGCTTCAAGACACAACTCTTAATACTCCTCAGAGGAATTTATGGTGAGCATGTGTGCTCATGAATAAAGATGTCAGGGCTGACAGTGCGGTGACTGGGAATGAGCATCTTACAGGGTAAATGCATTAAACTGGTATGGAGGACACAATCCACACGCTCCCACTGCTATAGAGGAATGAAAGATTCATGGCATCCTTGAGAGCGATGGCCCTATTGATTCAAGTTGCTCTGCAAATTGAAGCTGATGGGTGGGAAGTGGATGTATTCCATGTCTCCTCTCCTAACTGTATTTCAAGTTATCACTCCTCATGCAAATCAGTTAATCCTTTGTATTAAAGCCCTCCATTTTCCATGCACCCACTGTATGTCAGAAATCACTCGGGCATGTTAAAAAAAGAACATAAAAAAAGACTGGCAACCTCAGAGAGGTTGCCAGTTTTTCCTCCCTCAATTTCTCTCAGTTTTTCACTCGGGAGATGCAGTTGCTCTTAATGTTGGTTGAATTATGAGAGGCCTTAAATGAAAAAGTCTAGAGGACTGACATAGTGTCATGTCCCATCAATAACTACAGTGGGAAATCTTCAAAAGTAAGGTTGGGATGTTAGGAAGCTGTGTGACATCAGGAGCAACAAAAGCTTTTACTCTTTTCACTGAAAAGGCAAAAAGTTAAGCTGCTTATGTGTATGCTTAGATATTAAAGGTAATGGAACAATGGGGACCGTGAGAGCACTGCAAAGGCACAAGGGCATGTTCTTTTCATTTTTGTGCTCCCCTCCACGTGAACGACCAAGAAGGGCCGTGTGTAAAGATACCGCATGCGAAGTCTTCCCCCAACGATGATACCTAATCAATGAGATAAATGCTTTCCCTCGATGGCTTTGTAAAGCTATCCTATTCCATGGGGTGTAATAATACTTTGTACCTGAATGAGTCTTAACAAAAGGAAGCTGACACCGTGCAGCAGAGAGAAGTTAAATGGATAATGGCTACATAACAGCGGCAGCTTAGCTAACCGTGCTGAATGATTTGGACATGTGCTATGCGTGGGTGCAGGGTTTCATAGGTGACTCCCCACAGAGGGGACCGAAGGGACGTGTACCCCTGCTGTGGGTTTAGTGGGGGGGGGGGGGACACAGAACACCTACAGTGCACAAGGTATGCTGCAGGACACTTGGATGACTTGCATCCCA
>NW_019504899.1:0-2105 GCF_002814215.2 Seriola lalandi dorsalis
AGCTGTCGCACCGCACATTCCCCACCAATTTCCCTCAGCCAGATGATGCCGGACTGCCGCCCCCCCCCCCCCCCCCCAAGTGAACGGAGCAGGCTCCCAGAAGCTCTATTACTCTTTCAGCTTCTCCCAAGAAGACTCATGAGGATTGAGCAAGAAACATGTTTGCCATCTTGCTGGCAGAGCGTCTCTTTATGGATGTTCCCATCAGCCCAGGCAATAAAAGTCCAGGACGTTAGAGGGCCGAGGGGAGAGGGGAGGGTCTGCATGCAGCACAGGACCGAGGACAGCAAAGGGTTTAAAGATGGTAAGCAGCATTAATGAAAATCCCACACTTCTACCTGGGTCCTGTTTGATGGAGGGGTCTGTTTGAGGGACGAGTAGAAATCAGGGGCCGACATAGGAGGCTTCAAGCACAGCAATCTCTCATGCTGCCATCTAAACTGCACTGAGCTCCTCAGACTCTGTTTCAGTTGATGTCAGTATAACTCATTATTACCACATTATTTTAGTCATATTCCAGATGTCTTTTAAAAAATATGTCCATCTGCAACAATAAAAATTAACAAAAACGTTTTGTAATAAATGTGACAAATATGGAGGAAGTTTTCATTTGAATGTATCTGCAAATTCATTGTCAACATATTTCATGTATTTTCCTTTTAAAGTCTAAGAAAATAACCCTGATGATGTCAGCAGGGTGATTATCTCAGTTTGGGAATGTAAACCAAAAAATGCTTGTGTTTCTCTAAAAGAAATGGGCCTATAGCAGGCATGGAGGACCTACAGTAACAAAGAACTACTATTGAGATATCCTTGCCTTTGCTAAAATATTCTTTTTTATGGCAATCCATGTTGTTTCCTTATGGCACTTATTCTTTCAGGAACATCTCATTACATTTTATGTCATAAGTGTAATACTAAAGAGCTGAAGTACCCTTTTAATGTTTTATGGTTATGTATATGCACATGGTGAAGGTCAAGACTGTGGTCTTGGTAAGATATTTAAAAAAGAAATGCAGATTTCAAGATGACACACAGTGACTGTTTTAATATAAACAAGATAATTCTGATCATTTATAACTTTGGTCCTGTTCAGCAAAATGTGTCGTATAGTGATAATAACACTGAACTGCTGAAATCTGCAGCACAGGAAACACAAACAGTCAGATGTTCAGACAGTTAGTAAATAAACTCTGAGCTGAATCACTTATTTGAGAGGAAAGTAAAATTATCACCAGAACTGACTGACCAACAGTTAGCACACCCAACAGAGACTTGATCTCCCCCAGAAGCAACAGGATTTTGAGTTTAGAGGATCTTGGAAAACTAATTAAACTTTAATATTTCTAATACTTCAGTGACTGATAAATGATTACTAAGAAATTCATAAAGTCTAATTGAAGTCTAATGTTTTATCTGCCGTCAGTAATGTAAGTAACATGGCTCATCAGCTGCTTTCATGTGTTGTGTTGTTGTGTGCCTATGCTTAATTATTATGTGGATTTGGTGTTAGATCAGCGATTCTCCATGACCGGCTACTGGAGCGTATATATCCTGCCAGCATATTCAGTTCAAAAGCCTGTCTCTCATCTCATCAGCACCCTCCCATAGTGATTTTTTTTAACACAATGACAAATGAATTATGAAACAAACTAGGTATGAAACTAGAAACAGCTCTAATAGCTCTCCCCTCCTGAAGCAGGCCAGGATTCTGACAGGTTGTTGTGACAGATGTATTGCCTCTCAACTCCAGCTCTGATGGAATACGCTTAAATAAAACGCTGTATTTCAGATATATGGGCCTATCAACTATATGTCACTGTTTTGTTTTTTTATGCTTTATGACCTACCAGAAAGCCACAGTATAAGTCGCACCCTGGCAATTTGAAACAAAGTGGTTTATAAATAATCTGACAGCTCGAGTTTCTTGACCAGTGGGACTTCATTGTCCAACACTGTATTAACTTGGTGAGTATCACAACTGATAGAGATTATGAGCGAAACTACCAAAATGGGCCACACTGCAATTCCCCCACTCCAAAACCACTGTCTTTCCCTTATCTTAAAAGCCTAAACCTAACAACATGCGACATGAACGACTCCAA
>NW_019504900.1:0-1435 GCF_002814215.2 Seriola lalandi dorsalis
CACACACATATGTATATATATATATATATATATATATATATATATATACATACTGTATGATAAAAAAGCAGCAAATCCTCATGTATATGGAAAATATAGCTGGAACCAATAAATATTTGGCATTTTATGAAACTGATCTTAGTAATTGATTGTCAAAATAATTTATGATTAATTTTCTTTCATTCAAAGAATCAATAAATTAACTAATCATTGCAGCTGTAGACAGTCAAAAACATTAAAATCCTGACCTTGAAATCAGCAGCTGACAAAACAGTCTCACCATGAGGTGCATTTACTAGCCTTTGTGGTACTTTCATTACCAGTGAGCTGCTGAGAAGTCGTACAGGTGCTCAGAATCATAGGTATGAACGTCTCGTTTGATGGTGACTGAACAAACAAACTGATTAGGACCGTGTGATATGGTCAACAGCTCCAGAACAGCTGCTAAGTGGACTTAGAGGTGAGGTTGTTTCAAAAAATCTAAATTTTTTTCTAATTGATCACAGGATAGTGGCTCAGCAGAAATTCGTCAACCTAAAGTGGTCTTGGTTAGTTTTATGCACAAAACAATCCTGATGCTTCAGAGAGGGTGACATGGATAAAAATCCTCTATCAAGGTATGTGTAATTAAAATTGTGTTGTTATTGTTATGTACTATTATATGGTCATTTTTAGAAAGTAATTTTAATGCAAAAATCATAATCATATTCTGCTCATTGATTTGCATGATTAGCAACAATAGTCTAATACAACCATATATATTAAAGGATAACTACCTTTGTATAAACAGCTTGCACACGCTCTATCTCAGCTCTTCTCCATTACACTCCAACACTACTAGACATAAATAAACAGGCAGTCTTGATATTTCAGTGCAGATATTTCAAATACGGAACTTTATCAGAGATTTTCACAGAAAACAAACAAATGTATGAAAATGTTTTTATTTCATTAGATGTAAAGTTCCATCAGCCACTGACTGAGCTACAACGCAGGATTTTACTTTGCTCAACAGATTCACTTGTTGACAAATGTGACCCAACACTGTCACAGACCTTTAAATGAAACTCTGAAACGATCTCTCACTCATCGAACTCCACTGAAGACACCCACAAAACCTTTTTTCTTTTCTCTTTTTTTAAAAACCAGATCAGCTTCCGCTTTCACGATTCACAAGATTAATGATGTAGTAAAGCAAGTTACAGGTGTCACAAATAGAAAAAAGTCTTTCAAAATTGGAACATAAACATTTCTATCTTTTCATAAAGTTCAAGGGGAATGGCAGTAAACATAGCAATTTGTTCCCTAAAGTCAAGCTGATTACAATTGTATGTTTTTTTTTTGCTTGTGCTCTTAAAAAATACTCTGGTCTTTTGCTCTAGTTATTGCTGTAAAAAAATCTTGCGTGGTTAAAACATTGTAGCTTCAGCCAAAA
>NW_019504902.1:0-1992 GCF_002814215.2 Seriola lalandi dorsalis
ACACACACACTCAGCTTTACACTTACTTTCCTGAAGAGATTAAAGAGTATTTTTCACTTTTACATTTATTTTCATGAAGAGATTAAAGAGTATGTTTCAAAATGATTGACTATCCCTTTAAATAGCATATTCAATATTCAATATTGTTAGACTCAGTGCATGCTGGAATAGTCTCCAGCCCCATGTGAACCAGTATGACTTCTGGTGCTCTTGCCTATGTATCAGTTTACTAATTGTTCCTCTCATTATTTCCTCATAAATGAGGCAAAATGAGGAGTGGACCCAGGTAGTGTTTGGTCTCATTTGTCCAGTTAAGGACCTAAGCCTCTCCTGCATGTTTGATTGGTTTGGACAAGCCAGCAAAACCAGCTCTGGTGCTGCGTGCGAGCCAAGTCTATGTCATACTGAAAAGTTTTCTTAATTATTTTTAAATGTCACATCTGATTTCACTCACACAAAGGGCGAAAAGAAAACATTTCTTAATCACTCCTTAATTAGCAAGGAATTTGTGATTTTCTTTCATTTTTGAACCGTTTTTGAAGATTTAATTAAATGCTCACAGTCAGCCAGTGTCTGTTCCAGATTTAAATAAATGATAATAATAAGGACAACCAGAGTGTTAAAGGAATAATTCAACATTATAGAAAAGCTGCATATTTGCTTTCTTTCTGAGAGTGTGATGAGAAAACTGATACTAATCATATGTGTGTCTGTTAGTTTGTGTGTGCGCGTGTGTGCGCGTGTGTGTGTGTATATGTATGCGTGTGTGTGTGTGTGTGTGTGTGTGTGTGTGAAAAAAAGTTACATGTTGTCAAGGTTATTAGGCAACAGGAGTTGTGATTTGCGACGCAACAGTAAGGGCTGGAAAAATCCTCTGTAGACCAGAGAGCCTAATTTCGGTTCGGCCTTCATGTTCTTTAACGGCTATGAGGGCCACACACTCGAGGACCGCATTCTCCGAAAGATGCGGCCCCTGAATAGGGACACAGCTATAATGTGGTTAGCCTAGCTTAGCATAAAGAATGGAAGCCTACCAACACCTCTAAAGCTCAGCGATTACAACAATGTTTTGATTCAGATAAGGGTTGAACCAATGTGTTATGAAGACATTTAGCTTACTGAACATATTAGGAAATATTACAAGAATTGTAATTACAAGAATGTATGGTTAATGAAGTTCTACAAATTAAAAAATAAGAATTAAAAATCAGTCAAAATCAGTTGTCTCTTGTTGCCAATAAGGACTGGGAAGTTAATTTTTCTAAAAGGTTCCAATAGGCTCTAATAGAGTTTTTCATGAGTGGGCCCCTGATTTATTTATCTCATGCAGGCACGGGAGGACACACATGATGTCATACAAACTGAACTACAGGTGGAAGTTATACACAAAGGTAGGGAAGAAAAAGACTACAAGCTAGAAAACATGGATGTAAACAATGCTGGATTTAAAGGAGCTATTTGTAAGTTTTGCTGGGGGTCAGCCCTATGTTCCCACATTTCTTAGAACTTTTTTTTCACAGAAATTTTTGAAGATTAGATTTAGGGTTAGGGCTGTGGGAACATAGGGCTGTGGGAACATAGGGCTGTGGGAACATATACACGCTCCCGTTTTGCTGTTGCTACACAACTGTCATAGCATTAACAGCTGTTTACCTTCTAGTCTATAAGAAACATTGATAGTTCAGGATCAAACTTCATTCCTTCACTACCAACAGTTATCTCCAGAGGTGAAAAAGCAACCCTTTTCTATCACTTGTTGTTTCAAACACTTTGATAGCAACTCACTGTAGCATCCAGACTGCCCTGAAGAAGCAGCTTCTCACAGGACGTAATATAACCTCTGGCCTCTAAACACAATGATGGCTGAAGCTCTTGGCAAGACTGGTAAGTAAACAGCTGTTAATGCTAACGTTGGCTACGTAGTGATAGCAAAACCTACAAGTAGCGCCTTTAAAATTGTCTTATCAAATTTATGTGGAAGGAAATGCACTT
>NW_019504903.1:0-2232 GCF_002814215.2 Seriola lalandi dorsalis
GTAGTACATTAATGCATAAAATGTCATAGTTTAGTAAGGCATAAAAACATGAAAAAATGTCATAGTAAAGTAAGTCATAAAAATGACATATTTTATTAAAGAATAAAAACATGAAAAAACATCATAGTATAGTAAGGCATAAAATGTCATAGTATAGTAAGGTATAAAAACATGAAAAAATGTCATAGTATAGTAAGGCATAAAAACATGAAAAAATGTCATAGTATAGTAAGGCGTAAAATGTCATAGTATTGTAAGGATTTAAAAACATGGAAAAATGTCATAGTATTATAATGCATAAAAACATGAAAAAATGTCATAGTATAGTAAGGTATAAAAACATGAAAAAATGTCATAGTATAGTAAGCCATAAAAACATGAAAAAATGTCATAGTATAGTAAGGTATAAAAACATGAAAAGATTTTATAGTATGGTAAGGCATAAAAACATGAAAAAATGTCATAGTATAGTAAGGTATAAAAACATGAAAAGATTTTATAGTATGGTAAGGCATAAAAACATGAAAAAATGTCATAGTATAGTAAGGCATAAAATGTCATAGTACATTAAGGCATAAAATGTCATAGTATAGTAAGGCATAAAATGTCATAGTACATTAAGGCATAAAATGTCATAGTACATTAAGGCATAAAATATCATAGTTTAGTAAGGCATAATAATATGAAAAAACGTCATAGTACAGTAAGGCATAAAATGTCATAGTATAGTAAGGTATAAAAACATGGACAAATTTTATAGTATAGTAAGGCATAAAAACATGAAAAAATGTCATAGTATAGTAAGGCATAAAATGTCATAGTACATTAAGGCATAAAATGTCATAGTATAGTAACGTATAAAAACATGAAAAAATTTTATAGTATAGTAAGGCATAAAACATGAAAAAATGTCATAGTATAGTAAGGCATAAAATGTCATAGTACATTAAGGCATGAAATGTCATAGTATAGTAAGCCATAAAAACATGAAAAAACGTCATAGTACAGTAAGGCATGAAATGTCATAGTATAGTAAGGTATAAAAACATGAAAAAATGTCATAGTAAAGTAAGCCATAAAATGTCGTAGTACATTAATGCATAAAATGTCATAGTTTAGTAAGGCATAAAAACATGAAAAAACGTCATAGTACAGTAAGGCATAAAATGTCATAGTTTAGTAAGGCATAAAAACATGAAAAAATGTCATAGTAAAGTAAGTCATAAAAATGACATATTTTATTAAAGAATAAAAACATGAAAAAACATCATAGTATAGTAAGGCATAAAATGTCATAGTATAGTAAGGTATAAAAACATGAAAAAATTTTATAGTATAGTAAGTCATAAAAACATGAAAAAATGTCATAGTATAGTAAGGCATAAAATGTCATAGCATAGTAAGCCATAAAAACATGAAAAAATGTCATAGTATAGTAAGCCAAAAAAACATGAAAAAATGTAATAGTATAGTAAGCCATAAAAACATGAAAAAATGTCATAGTATAGTAAGCCATTAAAACATGAAAAAATGTCATAGTATAGTAAGCCATAAAAATATGAAAAAATGTCATAGTATAGTAAGGCATAAAATGTCATAGTACATTAAGGCATAAAATGTCATAGTATAGTAAGGTATAAAAACATGAAAAAATGTCATAGTTTAGTAAGGCATAAAAACATGAAAAAATGTCATAGTAAAGTAAGTCATAAAAATGACATATTTTATTAAAGAATAAAAACATGAAAAAACATCATAGTATAGTAAGGCATAAAATGTCATAGTACATTAAGGCATAAAATGTCATAGTATAGTAAGGCATAAAATGAAATAGTACATTAAGGCATAAAATGCCATACTACATTAAGGCATAAAATGTCATAGTTTAGAAAGGCATAAAAACATGAAAAAATTTTAGAGTATAGTAAGGCATAAAAACATGAAAAAATGTCATAGTATAGTAAGGCATAAAATGTCATAGCATAGTAAGGCATAAAAACATGAATAAATGTCATAGTATAGTAAGGCATAAAATGTTGTACTACATTAATGCATAAAATGTCATAGTTTAGTAAGCCATAAAAACATGAAAAAATGTCATAGTAAAGTAAGTCATAAAAATGACATATTTTATTAAAGAATAAAAACATGAAAAAACATCATAGTATAGTAAGGCATAAAATGTCATAGCATAGTAAGCCATAAAAACATGAAAAAATGTCATAGTATAGT
>NW_019504904.1:0-1661 GCF_002814215.2 Seriola lalandi dorsalis
TGACCTGTTGTTACAGTTCTAGAATGTAACGTTACAATTTTAGAATGTCAAAGTACAGTTCTAGAATGTTTCATCTGTGCAACTTAACACTCTAGAATTTGGAATTTCCATATCACTCAACATTATAGGACTTCAACATAACATTTGAGAATAACAAGTTAACATTCTAGAACTGTACCCTTCCATTCTAGATAGATACTTTATTATATGTATTAAATTTCCACATCACTTAACATTCCAGAACTATGATAAAACATTCAACAATTGTCACCTTAAATTCTGGAACTATATAGGTCACGCATACAATTCTGAAATGTTACATTTAGACATATAAAAAACATATAGAAGTGTAACTTACCATTACAGAATTAAAAACTTCACCTAGAACGTAACTTTACATTCTGGAACTCTTACTTTACATTTTATAATGTAAATTCTTTGTTATACATTAAGTTAACATTCCAGAACTGAATCTTTGAAAATTTAAAGGGTCACAGTTATAGTTCTAGAATGTTACATTCCCAACATTATCGTGTGTAGCTTAACATTCTACAATTGTAATTTTAAAAGCCATGTTTCACTTAACATTGTAGAACTATACGCTTATATTCTAGAGCTGAATCTTTGAGAGGTCCATGTCACGCAACTAACATTCTCATTCTCAATTAAACAAAACTAGATGTTCTTAATGACAGGAGAAAGTTGTGGCTGTTTTGCTACTGACTGAGCTTTGTATGAGTTTTTTTTGAAGGCTTATTGTTGTTGGGCCAGTTTCTCTCTCTCCGTCTTCGGTGTGTCTGCTGCAGTTATTCATCCCCAATAGTGCAAATAGTGTTTGCTCCTCCACTTATCAGTGAAACCTTAAAGTTCTTCTGCATCTTCTTCTTGTGGCTGAAGTTCAGTGTGCAGATTATATTTGACACTTCTTCAAAGTTACAGTAATTAACTCCCTGCCTTATTTTGTGTCTGTGCTAGTGGTTTGTTGCCACATGTTTATCAGTTACAGTGGATTGTTGATAATGTGGAAACAATATTTCCCGCTCCCCCAACAGCTCCATCATCCTCAAGGTGTAACCACTTTGTCACTTCCAGTGTAAAGATGGCTGCTGTTGTCGTCCAGCAGGGAGCCATTTCTAAGTAATCAATACCAATCACTGATCCTCCACTGCAGTTTGAAATGGAAAATAAAAAGCAGTGAGAGTAGGCTGTACTGAAGAACCTCAGCTATGGCTGAAGGTGAGTGGACCATGAAATGAGCAAATGTACAGTTGTCAAACTTAAAATAATGAGTGTTTCTTTTTGTTGTTGCTTTCTTTTCCTGTGTGTGTTGAGAGCAGAGTAAATAGAGAGAGGCCTCGGTGGAATCAATGGATATCATTCAACAAATGTTCTTTCTTCCAGATCTGATCTTAACTTAAAGATATGAAAAAATAAGTATTTTGTACCCGTCAATATTCACTTTGAACAAAATGTACATGTAGTAAATTGTTATTACCATTGAAACAAATATGTGGTGATGTGAAAGAGCTGCATATTTAGCCTCTTATAGCTAATTTTTGTTGTTAAGTGTCCACAGATGATTTTCTTGACTTTTGTGGCTGAAATTAACTACCTCTTCTCATGCGTTTTTTCCAGCAAATAAAGTCAAACACTTTGAGTGC
>NW_019504905.1:0-1183 GCF_002814215.2 Seriola lalandi dorsalis
AGTATAGTAAGGCATAAAAAAGTCATAGTATAGTAAGGTATAAAAAGTCATAAAAAAGTCATAGTATAGTAAGGCATAAAAAAGTCATAGTATAGTAAGGTATAAAAAGTCATAAAAATGTCATAGTATAAAAAGTCATAAAAACGTCATAGTATAATAAGTCATAAAAAAATCATAGTATAGTAAGGCATAAAAAGTCGTAAAAATGTCATAGTATAGTAAGGTGTAAAAACGTCATAGTATAAGTCATAAAAAACTCATAGTATAGTAAGGCATAAAAAAGTCATAGTATAGTAAGGTGTAAAAATGTCATAGTATAATAAGACATAAAAAAGTCATGGTATAGTAAGGCACAAAAATTAAAAAAAAAGTCATAGTATAGTAAGGCGTAAAAAGTCATAATATTGTAAGGCAAAAAAAGTCATTAAAAACTCATTGTATAGTAAGGCGTAAAAATGTCATAAAAAGTCATAGTATAGTAAGGCATAAAAAGTCATAAAAATGTCATAGTATAGTAATGTATAAAAAGTCATAAAAATGTCATAGTATAGTAAGGCATAAAAAAGTCATAGAATAGTAAGGTATAAAAAGTCATAAAAAAGTCATAGTATAATAATTCATAAAAATGTCATAGTATAGTAAGGTATAAAAAAGTCATAGTATAGTAAGTCATAAAAATGTCATAGTATAGTAAGGCATAAAAATGTCATAGTATAGTAAAGCACAAAAATTAAAAAAAAAGTTATAGTATAGTACGGTGTAAAAATGTCATAGTATAATAAGACATAAAAAAGTCATAGTATAGTGAAGCACAAAAATTAAAAAAAAAGTCATAGTATAGTAAGGTGTAAAAAAAAGTCATAGAATAATAAGTCATAAAAATGTCATAGTATAGTAAGGCATAAAAAAGTCATAGTATAGTAAGATATAAAAAGTCATAAAAAAGTCATAGTATAGTAAGGCATAAAAAGTCATAAAAATGTCATAGTATAGAAAGGCATAATAAAGTCATAATATAGCAAGGCAATAAAAGTCCAAAAAAGTCATAGTATAGTAAGGCGTAAAAAAGTCATAATATAGTAAGGCACAAAAAAGTCATAATATAGTAAGGCGTAAAAAGTAAAAAAAAAGTCATAGTATAGTAAGGCGTAAAAAGTCATAAAAAAGTCATAGTATAGTAAGG
>NW_019504906.1:0-1024 GCF_002814215.2 Seriola lalandi dorsalis
TTGTGTCCTTGTCAAAATATGTTCATAATTACTACGTCTCTGATTAGTCATATGTTGCGTCGTGATATTTAACAAAATAATATTTACTGCATGGGAAGTGTGAAGAATCATGGAATGTCACAGTACACTAGTTTGCGCCTTTTCGACCATTATTTTCACTGCTGCCACTGCACGCAAACTAGAGACCATGCTTTTTACATTTAATGGCAGATTTTAGAATACTAGGCTACTGGTCTTGGTCTCTCCTCATGCATCTACATCGACACAGGTGCAGCTACATTTCCATCCTTTTCCACCTGAAAAGTCAACTTATAGTCTGGCAGACCCAGAGCTGGAGCAGAACACAGCATATATTTCACATGACGAAAAGCATGTTTCATTTCCTCAGTCCACTGAATAGTTGGAGTAGTCTCTTTTAGTGTAGCAGCACGTAACACAGATCATACATCATATGTTGCATATTCCAGTAACCATGCCTGGCAATAGTTTACTGGTCTCCAAATCTCCTTGATTGCATTGATTCGTTCAGCTGACAGATACCGACAACCATCTTTCAGAACATATCCCAAATAGTGAACATAGTCCTGACAAAACTGGAGCTTCGCACGTGATGCTTTGTCCACCTGTGGCCAGATGAGTCATCAAGGCAATTGATGCAATTCTGGCAACATATACCATGCTCAACCTTCTGAATCCCTATTGACAATTACAATATTTGAATGCAATTAATCATGTATCTATCAAAAAATGAATCAAACTTCCTACTACCTTTAAATTAAATATGTTATGTTAATGTATAGGTGTGTCAGAAACATGCACTTGCATTGCATTAATTATGACTGACAACTATCCGTGTCCCTCTGTCAGTCTCCCTATGGGTTATATCCTGCATTCCACATGAAGGAAGCGGGTCTGTGTCCAGCGTGTACTGGGGCTTGCAATGGAGGGGGCTGAAGCACTATCACAGCTTGAATCTCTAAACAGAGTTCCGCCACATCTCCACATAAAATATGACACAGAATAG
>NW_019504907.1:0-1221 GCF_002814215.2 Seriola lalandi dorsalis
TTCTGTGGACAGAAATGTAGTGTCGATAAGAGAGGCCAGAGGAGAATGGCCAGACTGGTTGGAGCTGGTACAAAAAACCATGGGAGTGTTTTCTTGGCACCGACTGGATCCCTTACTACCAATCAATCATGGTTTGATTACCCCCAGCCAATCACAGTATTGTTGCAGAACTGCAGGATTGTCATTGTGTCAAAATGAAACAGAAACTCAAATGAATGCTTCCACCATTTTGTGGAATTCATGCCACTAAGAATTAAGGCTGCTTTGATAGCAAAGGGAGGATCTACCCAGTGTCAACATGATATTCCTAGTAAAGTGTTCATTGCATTTGGACTTGCAATAGTGTATTTTATGTTGTGATAATCCTTCCTCTCCACCACTGAGAATGTAACATAAAAATAACAATTAGTGTAAACGGTAGCAGTATGTAGTAGTATTAGTAGTAATATTAAATTACATTACATTATGTGGGGGCGTATTATGTGTAGTATTCTGCCTCTGTGCTTTCTGATGTGTAATTCAAAGGTCAACCTGCAGTTCCGCCTCAGCCCATTAGGGGGCAGCACAACCCCAAACCACCGAGTGTGCCGAAGGAAGCAAATCGAAACTCCTCAATGAGTTCACCTTCAGATAAATAGTTTGCCCCCCTCTGCGTTTTCTCTGAAGACTAATTTTAATCGTTTGGTGTGTTGACAAGATGAATGGCTCTCTGCCCTCCTCGTCCAACTTGGTGGATATAAAACTGAAGCGAGGACCGGCAGGTAAGAGGAAAACTTGACGTTAGCAGGAAGCTAGCTACGTAGCAGCGAAAAGCAGCGATGTCAGGCTAAGTGTGTATCCTCCCCCAAGCTAAAGGCTAATTTGCGAATCAAAACTTTAAAACCTCGTCCCAGCATGTGTTGTCGTGGACTGCACACAAGGAAGCTATGTTGTTGGAGCCTGTTGAGCTCTAAAATCTACGTTTAATTAAAGAAAAACATTGATTTACGCACTTCGACGCGGTGTTAAAATCTTTAAAAGTAACGGCCTGGCAGACTGACAGTTTCTTCTTTGAACCAATGGCGCTGGACAGTCTAGAGGGTTTATTTAGCTTAAAGAGAGAGTAATGTCTGGTTTATGTTTGGGATTTATTATGTAACATTCCGTGAAGTGGCCTCTCTTTGAGTAGCAGCACAGTGTTAGAGGGATTTCTCCTGAACTTTGATCAATTGAGATAAATGG
>NW_019504908.1:0-1339 GCF_002814215.2 Seriola lalandi dorsalis
GGAGACTCAGGACTGGCTGTGTACAATCTCTGCTGCCACCTGTGAACTGCTAGAAACTAATTTCACTTGTTCTTTCAAATCATATTTCCCATAATCAATATTAATATATGAATTTATTTGACCTGAAATATTGTAATTAAGGCAAATTGTTATAATTTAGAATCAGATGTAGTTATTTAAGTTGTATCCTGGAATCTGTTGACAGGAAAAGCAGAAACCTGGTGTGTCTGTTTGTTTACAGAAATCATCCATTCATCCATCCATCATCATCCATTATTCATCCATCCATCATCCATCATCATCCATCATCCATCATCATCCATCATCCATCATCCATCATCCATTATTCATCCATCATCCATCATCCATCATCATCCATCATCCATCCATCATCATCCATTATTCATCCATCAATCATCCATCCATCATCCATCATCCATCATCTATCATCCATCATCCATCCATCATTCATCCATCCATCATCCATCATCATCCATCATCCATCATCCATCCATCATCATCCATTATTCATCCATCAATCATCCATCCATCATCCATCATCCATCATCCATCATCATCCATCATCCATCATCCATCCATCATTCATCCATCCATCATCCATCATCATCCATCATCCATCATCCATCATCCATCATCCGTTATTCATCCATCATCCATCATCCATCATCATCCATCATCATCCATCATCATCCATCATCATCCATCATCCATCATCCGTTATTCATCCATCATCCATCATCCATCATTCATCCATCCATCATCCATCATCCTTCATCCATCATCCGTTATTCATCCATCATCCATCATCCATCCATCATCCATCCATCATCATCCATCATCATCCATCCATCATCCATCATCCATCATCATCCATCATCCATCATCATCCATCCATCATCATCCATCATCCATCATCATCCATCCATCATCATCCATCATCCATCATCCATCATCCATCATCATCCATCCATCATCCATCATCATCCATCATCATCCATCATCATCCATCATCATCCATCATCCATCATCCATCATCCATCATCCATCATCATCCATCATCCATCATCATCCATCATCATCCATCATCCATCCATCATCCATCCATCATCCATCATCCTTCATCCATCATCCATCATCCATCATCATCCATCATCCATCATCATCCATCCATCATCATCCATCATCCATCATCCATCATCATCCATCCATCATCCATCATCATCCATCATCATCCATCATCATCCATCATCATCCATCATCCATCATCCATCATCCATCCATCATCCATCATCCATCATCCATCCATCATCCATCATCC
>NW_019504909.1:0-940 GCF_002814215.2 Seriola lalandi dorsalis
ACACACACACACACACACACACACACACACACACACACACACACACACACCGTGTCACAGCAGCATCACACAGGCGCTGCGACTGATACTGGTTTTCAGTGGCCAGTATCAGTCAGATACTGGTGGATATCGATGAATATGTTTTGCTGTGAGTTAATACATTTATTGGTGAATGTAAATCTTGTGAGTATTTATCTGTTATTGTTTATATTTTATTATATTTATATGAATGAGAGGATGAAGGAAGGAGGGAATGAACTAGTATGAACAAATGAATGAAAGACGTGTTTGATGAATGAATCAATGACAAAATGAATAAATGAATAATTTCATGATGAAGGTGAAAGTAAACAAAGGAATGATTAATGAACAAATTACTGAAAAATGAATTAATTTGTGAATGATGAAGATTTAATGACAAAATTGAATTAAAAACCTTTGAGATTGTTGGAGGGAATGAACATTTCAACCATCAGGATTTCATGTTTGTTTCAATGTTTTATTTTATTTTCTGTATTTATTTATTATTTGATTTCACTGTGTTGTGCCTTCCCACCTATATAAACTGCAGCAGCCAGAGATATCGAGAGATTTTCTATTTTATCGTAGATTTCAGAGTCAAATGTCATTTTTCTTGATTTCAAGATGTAACCGTTTCTATAACTTCAGCTCAAGCTGTGACATGAATTTAAAAAAACAGATGATCTCTCAGACCAGGATCATTGAAAGATATCCTAAATGTTATATTAAATATTTTCTAAAAACAACATTTAGACCAATGGACATGAAAATGTGCAGTATTGATCCGTTCTGTAGTAAATATAGAGCATCGGTATCACATCCATCCATCAGGGACTGGAGCTGATCTGTTTTAGTGAATGGTGAGTATCGGCCTTCATATCATTCTAACCTTAATATAGACCTCCTCCTCCTCCTCCTC
>NW_019504910.1:0-1179 GCF_002814215.2 Seriola lalandi dorsalis
GATTATGTTTTGCTGAGCACACACGTTAACTTCTGAGTACTCGTGTAATAATATAGTAATAACTACATGTGATAATGTAGCAATGACTGCAGAGTATATAATAATGTAGTGATGACTAGAGTACGCTTATAAGTGTCGTAATAACTACGAAGTACTCACAATAACGTCGTAATAATAACATGTAATAACGTAGTAATGACTACAGACTACTTGTGTGATAATGTAGCAATATCTACCGGGTACTCATGTAATAATGTAGTAATAACTACATGTAATAATATAGTAATAACTACTGAGCATTCATGTAACAATGTAGTAATGACTACAGAGTACTCACGTAATAATGTGGTAATGATTACATGTAATAACTTAGTAATGACTACAGATTACTCATGTAATAATGTAGTAATAACTACTGAATACTCATGTAATAATGTAGTCATGACTACAGAGTACAATTGTAATAATGTAGTAATAACTACATGTAATAACTACATGTAACAACGTAGTCATGACTACAGAGTACTCATGTAATAATGTAGTGATAACTACATGTAATAATGTAATACTGACTACAGATTACACATTTAATAATGTGGTCATAACTACGTACAATAATGTAAGAATGACTACAGAGTACTCGTGTAATAATGTAGTAATAACTACATACAATAATGTAATAATGACACTGAGTACTCGTGTAATAATGTAGTAATAACTACAACAATAATGTAATAATGACGACTACGTACTCGTGTAATAATGTAGTAATGACTACAGAGTACTTGTGTAATAATGTAGTAATAACTACATACAATAATGTAATAATGACTACAGAGTACTCGTGTAATAATGTAGTAATGACTACAGAGTACTTGTGTAATAATGTAGTAATGACTACAGAGTACTTGTGTAATAATGTAGTAATGACTACAGAGTACTTGTGTAATAATGTAGTAATAACTAAATGTAATAATGTAGTAATAACTACTCCCTATTTGTCAGATATTAGCTGTAAACTCTTAGTGCAGCAGCTCAGAGTCTCTGTTCCTGACTGAGGACTCAGATATCTCGGTCCTGCTCACACAGCAGCTTTTACATCTTCCCACACATTTTCAGGGATGTTCAGGTGAGGGATCGTTATCACTCACACATTTTCAGGGATGTTCAGGTGAGGGA
>NW_019504911.1:0-1367 GCF_002814215.2 Seriola lalandi dorsalis
AAAGACCATGTGGATTAAACAACACAAGAATAACTAATTCAAACAAACATGCGACCTGAAGTTCACAACAGTGAGTCATGATACTGAACAGAGAGCAGACAAATGAAGAGTTTTACACAGCAGGACAACAAACTGCCATCACAGTGTTACAGATGAAGGAAATCCTGACACACCCAACAAACAGGACCAAACACATCTCAGAGACTGCGGCTCGATTTGAGAGCACAATATTTAATTATGGAAGAAAATCTGCAAAACATTTTCACACTGAACACACCCAGGTTCAGTTAGGAAGCAGGAAATGACCGCTCATTTGGAAAATATCTGAGCAGACTGCT
Source organism: Seriola lalandi dorsalis (assembly GCF_002814215.2). Lineage (NCBI taxonomy): Eukaryota > Metazoa > Chordata > Actinopteri > Carangiformes > Carangidae > Seriola > Seriola lalandi. The sequence continues at coordinate 339 of NW_019504911.1, forward strand.
CACTGTGAAGTCGGCACGCTGTCATGTTTGTCTGCTGCTGCGTCCATGGACGGATTAATGAACGGGTCTCCTGGGTACAGGGCCAGGGGCCGCCAGGGCCCCTGAACAACTACATAGAAACAAAACGAATACAAAGAGACACAAAAAAACTACAAAGAGACACAAAACAGCCACAAAGAGACACAAAACAGCTACAAAGAGACAGAAAACAACTACAAAGAGACACAAAACAACTACAAAGAGACACAAAACAGCTACAAAGAGACAGAAAACAGCTACAAAGAAACATTAAACAACTACAAAGAGACACAAAACAGCTACAAAGAGACACAAAACAGCTACAAAGAAACATTAAACAACTACAAAGAGACACAAAACAGCCACAAAGAGACACAAAACAGCTACAAAGAGACAGAAAACAACTACAAAGAGACACAAAACAGCTACAAAGAGACACAAAACAGCTACAAAGAGACACAAAACAGCTACAAAGAAACATTAAACAACTACAAAGAGACACAAAACAACTACAAAGAAACATTAAACAACTACAAAGAGACACAAAACAACTACAAAGAGACACAAAACAGCTACAAAGAAACATTAAACAACTACAAAGAGACACAAAACAACTACAAAGAAACATTAAACAACTACAAAGAAACATTAAACAACTACAAAGAGACACAAAACAACTACAAAGAGACAGAAAACAACTACAAAGAGACACAAAACAACTACAAAGAGACAGAAAACAACTACAAAGAGACAGACACACCTTTACGTGTCTGGGCCCATGAGCTCAGTCTCATAGTCCGTCCATGGCTGCGTGTGATTGAACACTGGATTCTTAAGTACCGACATGTTGTTGTGATGGAGCTTATTAACATGTTGTTTATTGAAATACAAAAACCTTCAACTGGACAAAAACCAACCCAGATTAGTGGTTAACAGGTAAAGTTAATAAAGACAGTGTGCTGTGTGTGTGTGTGTGTGTGTGTGTGTGTGTGTGTGTGTGTGTGTGTGTGT
>NW_019504912.1:0-1487 GCF_002814215.2 Seriola lalandi dorsalis
TAGTATAATAAGGCACAAAAACAGCAAAAAACGTCATAGTATAATAAGGCATAAAAATGTCAAAAAACGTCATGGTATAATAAGGCATAAAAATGTCAAAAAATGTCATAGTATAATAAGGCATAAAAACGTCATGGTATAATAAGGCATAAAAATGTCAAAAAAACGTCATAGTATAGTAAGGCATATAAATGTCAAAAAACGTCATAGTATAGTAAGGCATAAAAACGTCGTAGTATAATAAGGCACAAAAACAGCAAAAAACGTCATAGTATAATATGGCATAAAAATGTCAAAAATACATCATAGTATAGTAAGGCATAAAAACGTCACAGTAAAATAAGGCATAAAAATGTAAAAAATACATCATAGTACAGTAAGGCATAAAAATGTCACAAAACGTCATAGTAAGGCATAAAAATGTCATAAAACGTCATAGTATAATAATGCATAAAAATGTCAAAAAAACGTCATAGTATAGTGAGGCATAAAAACGTCATAGTATAATAAGGCACAAAAACAGCAAAAAACCTCATAGTATAATAAAGCATAAAAATGTCAAAAAACGTTATAGTGTAGTAAGGCAAAAAAGCGTCATAGTATAATAAGGTATAAAAATGTCAAAAAACGTCATAGTATAGTAAGGCATAAAAACGTCATAGTATAATAAGACATAAAAATGTCAAAAAACGTCATAGTGTACTAAGGCATAAAAACGTCATGGTATAATAAGGCATAAAAATTTCAAAATAACGTCATAGTATAGTTAGGCATAAAAACGTCGTAGTATATTAAGGCATAAAATTGTCATAGTATAATAAGGCATAAAAACGTGAAAAAACGTCATAGTATAATATGGCATAAAAATGTCAAAAAAACATCATAGTATAGTAAGGCATAAAAACGTCATAGTATAGTAAGGCATAAAAACGTCATAGTATAGTAAGGCATAAAAATGTTAAAAAACGTCATAGTATAATGAGGCATAAAAATGTCAAAAAACGTCATAGTATAGTAAGGCATAAAATCGTCATAATATAATAAGGCATAAAAACGTCATGGTATAATAAGGCATTAAAATTTAAAAAAAAACGTCATAGTATAGTGAGGCATAAAAACGTCATAGTATAGTGAGGCATAAAAACGTCATAGTATAATAAGACACAAAAACAGCAAAAAACGTCATAGTATGATAAGGCATAAAAATGTCAAAAAACGTCATAGTATAGTAAGGCATAAAAACGTCATTGTATAATAAGGCATAAAAATGTCAAAAAAGGTTATAGTGTAGTAAGGCATAAAAACGTCATAGTATAATAAGGCATAAAAATGTCAAAAAAACATCATAGTATAGTAAGGCATAAAAATGTCAAAAAACGTCATAGTATAGTAAGGCATAAAAACGTCATAGTATAATAAGGCATAAAAATGTCAAAAAACGTCATAGTATAATGAGGCATAAAAACGTCATAGTATAATAAGGCATA
>NW_019504913.1:0-1578 GCF_002814215.2 Seriola lalandi dorsalis
AATTATCTATCCAGAGGTGCTGACCAAAATAAAGAGCCAGAGTTTCACCCTGACAGTCAGCTGATCCACCTGTCAATCAAACCCCAGACCGAACTCGGGCTTCAGACGCAGCTCTACGTGAAACACTGGGGTGTGTTCCACTCTGCTTTTGTTGACAGCGTGTTAAAGCGAGAGACTCCTCCTGTCCTCGTGCTCACGGTGCCCTCGCTGACCTTTGCCCTCCTGCCGTCTGCTCGGGGTCGCTCTCACCTGGCAGCTCCTCGTCCTGACGTCCCACCGATCGCAGCCAGCTGACTGTTTGAAAGGCTCCGGAGGAAACAAGAAATACAAATAATGAAACTGAATCTGAGAGCGCTTGGCTCGGGCCGCTCACCTCCACATATGACCTACTTCTACATTTCCCTGGCAGCGGCTTATCTGAGGCTCGGAGACACGGCGCTGAAACGTATAAAGACAAAACAAAAGAAAAGATTCTGCTGAGAGAAGCTCGGTGCACCTGCGAACTTCAAACGGCCGACGTGGCCGCCGTCCAGCGATCGGACGGCTGGGTGTTACTTCCACCAAAGAAACACAAACACTGGAGCTTTTAACTGGACTGACCTCGGCGTGAGAGCGACAGCTGGAGGAGCAGGAGCTGTTTTTGAGTTTTCATTTAATAAGAACTGACAGCACAACAACAAATTATGTTCAGAGAGGGAGAGCAGGGACGTGAGATGTAAATGAAATGGAGCTTTGTCCTGGACGGAGGCAGGAGGCAAGTGACTGATCAGAAAACATGGAACATCTTCATAGAACTAAAAAACTAAAGAAATACATTTAAGAAAAACACGCCGGGAAAGAAAAAGTCAGGAAGACGTCGGACTCTAACGACTTAAACGCAGGAAGGAGCGTAAACTTTTGGTCGGGAACATGTCAACGTCAAAACGTTCAGCAGACGTACGTTTTTTCGTACGTCAAGATGACGTTGGCTTTAACAACTTAAAACCACCAAACATGAACATTAGCGTTAGACATTGTTTTATATCAGGATAACGTGGTACAGGTTGTTTTATTAAAGGGAAGTGTTGGTTCTCTGTGATCAATAAAGTTTTAAGTTCAGTTATAAAGACTTCTGTCTTCACTTGTTCTGTTTTGATTTGGTGCTTTATAATTAACGATTGATTTATTTAACAAATGACAAACAATGACACTTATTTTGGCGGGTCTTACACATTTGGCCTCTGGAGAAAGGAGAAGAGTTTTAATAAAGAAACTGTTTTTGATTGGTGTTTTCTCTGAATAAAGCGAGAGTAGAAGTCGTATGAGTTTATCAGCAGCCTGACTCCTCCCTGCTGAAGTGAAGCTCTTACAGTTTCTCTGCGTGAGGAAGATGCAGGAAGCCGGTCCTCATCATGTAAATCCTGCTGATCGATTCATTTCAGTTCAACATCAACTAAAGCCGTTTGTGGCTCTGCATCAAAATCCAGTTTTAACACGTTTTATTTTGTGTTTTGTGTCTCATGCTGTTTAATCAGAAAACACTGACCAACAGATCTAAGTTTGGAAGCACTGGTTGTACTGGACTTAATGGGCACGAGA
>NW_019504914.1:0-1394 GCF_002814215.2 Seriola lalandi dorsalis
AACCAGTTTATCTAAAAAATGTAAAAAGTAAATACAGAACAGATTTTTAAGTTCAGCGACTTAAAGAGTTGATGTTGATGGAAATCGAATTATTGGAAAGTTATTGATTATTCTGAATCTAATTGAAGTTGAAGTGTTCATTCAGGTGAAGTTTGTAAAGTGACTTGAAGTCCAGCTGAAGTGATTGAAAGGTCTGGGTGTGAGTGTGGTCCCGGCTCCTGCAGACCTCTGCTCTCTCTGCTGTTGCACTACAGACACTGAAATAAAACCTCTGGACAACAACAACAGCACGGCTTCACGCTCGGCTTCTGTTTGTGTGTCTGACCTCCGTCACTCAGCAGCACTGAGACGTGTTCAGATCCTTCACAGTGTGAAACCAGCTCAGCACCGGGAGGACGACCTGCAGCCGAGAGACGGGAGAAGACCAGAGAGACCCTCTCGTCCTGGGAGACACGCTTCATATGAAGAAGCTGATCAGGGCGGATTTAATGGGTAAAAGATGGAACTGTGACATAATGAAGATAATGTCTCACTGAGAGTCACAGCTGCACCTGATCCAAACACACCTGTGGAAAACATCCTCAAAGAATTCAGAGAGAGAGCACAAACACCTGCAGCAGCTGGCTGATCTATCAATTCAACTGATTAATTAACAGGCAGCAGAGGTGGGAGGAGGAGCATCATCATAGTAACAATAATGTGAAGTCATACAAATAATAAATATATAAAAGAATAAAGGAAAAACCTGTGAGTTGAGAGAGGATGACGTATTATCTGGAAAGCTTCATTATAGTTCTCAGCTGGTTTTGTCTTTATAATGTTACAGCTATCTTCAGTTTATTTCCAGAGAAAAGGCTGAAAAATAAAACATCAGATTGTCACCATTTCTAGGGTTTTCTGAGTAACTTTAAAATCCTTTAACTTCACAGGCAGATACAATCAGGAGCATCAGACGCGCTTTGCTTTTACCTGCATTTATTTCCTGCACACTCTCCTCAACCACCGAGATCACGTGATTAAAGCGTGTTAGTTTTATCCATCACAACTCGTCATCAGACCGGTTGATGTTGAGTGGAGTCAGTAACAGGAGAAGCCTCACAGCTGTGTTTCTGCCGGATCCTTTGGTCCAAATACATCGCAATATAAGATGGGTTGAAGTGTGTGCGTGAGCAGGGGGTGTGTTTTTTTAATTTCAGCTGATAGGGTCCCTGCATCCCCCCCCCCAAGGACTGTAGACTGGACCGGCGTCCCCCCTGAGAGGAGGACTGGTTTCCATCCCTGATTAGGAGAAGGTTTATATTTAGGGTCAAATTTGGGGGAAGAGTGAAGGTTGGAGCTTCAGGTTAAAGACACACTGACAAACACAGTGTTTGACAGTGACTGCAGTGTGTGTG
>NW_019504915.1:0-1567 GCF_002814215.2 Seriola lalandi dorsalis
TCTGAAAAATGCTGTAAAATTTAGTTTTTGTTTGAAGAAAATGGATCTACTGTGATTCTTTGTCAAAAGCTTTCTGGATTGTGGTGCTGGGCAATTTTATACATACATACATATGTATATCAAAAGGACAAAACCAAACTATATACGTAGAGGTATCGTGAAAGAAAACAAAGGTAATAAAGGAAAATATTTAAGGCTTTTCAAGTTTCGACTGTTTTTCTGTTCCTAAGTCATGTAATGAATCAATATAGTGTCAAAATATTATTTTGAATTGTTGTATTTGTGGTTTCTTTTTAGTCCATTTGCATTGGTGTAGTATTTTCCATATAAAATAAAGAGATTCCAAATAAATAGTTTTTTACAGTCAATGTCATTATTATCATTAAAAAAAAAAATTCTAAATGAATAGTTGAACCAGTCGGCATCTATAAGAAATATTCTATATCTGACCAAAACAATTGAATAGATAGGCATTCATAAAATAAATGACAAATACTCTCAGCTTCGTAATAAATAGATAGATAGATAGATAGATAGATAGATAGATAGATAGATAGATAGATACTTTATTTATCCCCTAGGGGAAATTCATGTGTCCATTACCTCATTGTTGATGATAATAATAATAATAATAATAAATAATCATAATCATAATAATAATAATAACAGCTGATAATAAATAAACAATAATTATTAGATTAGTCCACTTCCTTTGGCTGAGCAGTGGGGACAAAGGATCTCCGGAATCTGGAGTTATGAACCCCTGGCAAAGTCTCCTAATATGACTATTATTACATTTTTAGTCTATCCATACCATCTAACATAATGTTACTTTTTAATTGTGACTTCATATCAGACATCCTGCCAATTCCTTGCATTGATTTCAAAAGGCCCAAAGGTACCCGATCAGGTTGGCTCAGGTCCTTTGATGTCTGCAGTGAAATGCTGCACATGTTTTATCCATCAATGGTAGCCAGTGTACTCTTTAATGCTGCAGTCTGCTGGGGCAGCAGCATGTCAGATATGAACAGAAGGAGACTGGACAAGCTGGTCAAAAAGGCTGGGTCTGTTCTTGGCAGGAGTCTGGACTCATTCAGAACTGTTGTGGAGAGACGCATGCAATGTAAAATTAAGGCCACCTTGGACAATACCAAACATTCTCTCCACAGAACAGAGAGGTTCAGGAGATCCTTTGTCCCCATTGCCATCAGGCTATACAACAACTCAGCCAAATGCAGTGGACTAATGTTATTATTATTGTTTATTTATTATTAACTGTTAGTGAGTTAATGGATACATGAATTTCCCCTACGGCATAAATAAAGTATCTATCTATCTATCTATCTATCTATCTATCTATCTATCTATCTATCTATCTATCTATCTATCAAATACAAAGACAACTGCAAATTCTTCAGGAATAACTGGAATTCCATATTTATAAATTTAATGTATAATTCGGTAAAAGTCTGTTTTCCTTTAGTCGCTGTGTCGCCAACAAAAATGGTCATTTTCAATTTTTTAATTATTTTATTAATTATTCCCAAAACTAATCCGTACGTGACCT
>NW_019504916.1:0-944 GCF_002814215.2 Seriola lalandi dorsalis
TCACTGATAAGCTAACGTCACTGATAAGCTAACATCACCGATAAGCTAATGTTCACTGATAAGCTAACGTCACTGATAAGCTAATGTTGCTGCTGTTGGTGATCCTGGTGTGTGTAGTAATTAAGAAGGTAGAATTAGAGCATTGTAATTACACACTGTAAAAACAATTGTAAAAAAACAGTCAAATGACAAAAAACGTAGAAAAGTAAAAATCCTAATAAAGTGTAAAATAAATAAATTTTCAATAACTTTCATTAATATTTCTACAGAGAAAAACTTATTTTAAAGATTTTTCCTAATTTATTATGATCAAACTCCTTTAATAAAGTGAATCCACTCAAGTTTCAGATTTTTCCTAAATGATTATGATCAAACACCATCAATAAAGTGACGCCACTCATAGTTCTGCAGAGAAACGTTTTCCTAATAATAAAATTAAGTGTCAATCAATTAAATATTTACACATGCTTAATATTTTAAAGTAAACCTTTTGTTTTGGAAGACAAAGTAAAAAATACTGTGTAAAACAGATTAAAATCATCTCAAATTCCAACTTGCAGTATTTGTGTCAACATTGACTCTTTAAGTGTAAAGTAATGTTAAAACCTGTAGAAGCACAATCTAAATACAATATTTACTGATTCAGATTCAGATCAATTTTCTTACATTTCTTATAAAATAAACTGAAGAAATGCAAATTAAACTATTGAGTCTCTGTATGTAGTCTTTAAACTAAAGTGGGGTTGGAAACTTAACTACAAATAACATACGCACCACTATTGACTTTATAACACTTTTATTTAATATATTCAGATGTAAATTTACAATATCAACCAATTATTCACAAATAGTTCTTCAGAGCCCCGGGATGATCTGAAGAACTAAAACTGGCATTTCTCCATTGGTCTATCTGCCTGTTAAGGTTCCTATAATGAGGAGGTGAT
>NW_019504917.1:0-1562 GCF_002814215.2 Seriola lalandi dorsalis
GTCATAAAAACGTCATAGTATAATAAGGCACAAAAAGTCATAGTATGGTAAGGCATAAAAAGTCATAAAAACATAATGGTATAGTAAGGCATAAAAAGTCATTAAAAAACATAGTATAATAAGTCATAAAAACGTCATAGTATAGCAAGGCATAAAAATTCATTAAAACGTCATAGTATAGTAAGGTATAAAAAGTCATAGTATGGTAAGGCATGAAAAGTCATAAAAACGTAATAGTATAGCAAGGCATAAAAAAGACATTTTATAGTAAGGCATAAAAAGTCATAGTATAAGATGGCATAAAAAGTCATTAAAACAACATAGTATATTAAGGCATAAAAAGTCATAGTATAGTAAGGTATTAAAAGTCATAAAAACGACATAGTATAGTAAGACATAAAAAGTCATAGTATAGTAAGGCATAAAAAGTCATTGTATAGTCAGGCATAAAAAGTCATTAAAACAACATAGTAGAGTACGTCATAAAAAGTCATAAAAACTTCATAGTACAGTAAGTCATAAAAGTCATAAAAACGACATAGTATAGTAAGGCATAAAAAGTCATAAAAAACGTCATAGTATTGTAAGGCAGAAAAAGTCATTAAAACGACAGAGTATAAAAAGTCATAAAAACCACATAGTATAGTAAGGCATAAAAAGACATTGTATAGTAAGGCACAAAAAGTCATTAAAACGTCATAGTATAATAAGGCATAAAATGTCATAGTATAGTGAGCCATAAAAAGTCATTAAAGCAACATAGTATAATAAGGCCTAAAAAGTCATATTTTAGTAAGGCATAAGTAGTCATGAAAACGTCATAGTATAGTAAGGCATAAAAAGTCATAGTATAGTAAGGCATAGAAAGTAATTGTATAGTAAGGCAGAAAAAGTCATAAAAACAACATAGTATAATAAGGCATAAAAAGTCATAGTATAATAAGGCATAAAAAGTCAGAAAAACGACATAGTATACTGAGGCATAAAAACGTCATAGTATAGTAAGGCATAAAAAGTCATAGTATAGTAAGGCACTAAAAGTCATAAAAGCGTCATAGTATAGTAAGGCATAAAAAGTCATTAAAACGACATAGTATAATAAGGCATAAAAAGTCATAGTATAGTAAGGTATTAAAAGTCATAAAAACGTCATAGTGTAGTAAGGCATAAAAAGTCATTAAAACAACAAAGTATAATAAAGCATAAAAAGTCATAGTATAGTAAGGCATAAAAAGTCATAAAAACGTCATAGTTTACTGAGAAATAAAAACGTCATAGTATAGTAAGGCATAAAAAGTCATAGTATAGTAAGGTATTAAAAGTCATAAAAACGACATGGTATAGTAAGGCATAAAAAGTCATTGTATAGTAAGGCATAAAAAGTCATAAAAACTTCATAGTACAGTAAGGCATAAAAAGTCATTAAAACAACAAAGTATAATAAAGCATAAAAAGTCATAGTATAGTAAGGCATAAAAAGTCATAAAAACGTCATAGTTTAGTAAGGCATAAAAAGTCATAAAAACGTCATAGTATAACAAGGCATAAAAAGTCATAAAAAT